>NW_021703781.1:47622163-47900764 GCF_005190385.1 Monodon monoceros | reverse complement strand
GTGTGTGTGTGTGTGTGTGTGTGTGTGTGTGTGTGTGTGTGTGTGTGTGTGTGAGACAAATTAGGAGTTTGTGATTAGCAGATACAAACTACTACATATAAAACATAAATAACAAGGTCCTACTGTATAGCACAGAGAACTTTATTCAATATGTTGTAATAAACTATAATGGAAAAGAATATGAAAGAGAATATATATACATATACACACACACACATATATAAAACTGAATCACTTTGCAGTAACCAGAAACTAACACATTATAAATTAACTATACTTCAATTTTAAAAAAAAGAAAAGAAAAATAATGCTGCAGTGAACATGGGGGCGCACAAGCTGTTTTGAGTTAGCATTTTCTAATGAAATCCTATATAAAATTCCAATATGTGTCTCATTCAGTGCAAAAATACCCAATGCCTGGTACATAGCTGGCACTCATAAAGTTGCAAATTAACTGAATTCAATTTAAAACAATACTATTCAGGTTGAATCTGCTGCCTTCTCCTTCACAAAGACCCAAAGGAAATTACCCCCCTATTCCAGAGGCATCTTGTAGAAACAGTATGAAAAATTCTGCTACATAACACATCAATGGTCACTGAAGGACAAGCAAATACTTACTAATATATTGTATATTTTAAACCCGTTTTGCATCTTCCTTAAAAAAAAAAAAACAAAAAACTAATAACATGCTAGAAATCAACTCCTATCAGCACACATTTTATTGACTGCAAGTACCAAAATTTAACAAGTTCCTTTCTCATGAATAGTTAGGTTGTGTCTAATCTCTTGCTACTGCACACAATGTTGCCAGGAGTAACTAAAGACAGAAGAGAAAACTGACAGTATCTGGCAACTTCTTTAATTTGGGGAAAAGAGATAACTATCAGATATCTGAGACACAAAGTAAAACAGGATATTTTGTGAGATAAGATTATTTGTTTTTGGAAATGCTTAGCTTGAGGAACAAATGCCTAGTAAGTAGAAGGTTCTGTGGATTTTGATCTAAGGAAATTAGTATGAGCTAGCAACTGACATTTTGAAGTCCTGACCATAAAGATGGTGTTTGAAGCCATGCAAGAAAATGAATGAAGTTGACTAGTGAGCACTACTAGTTTTCTGTTTTGTTGAAAGAAGTGTATTTTCTATCAAGGATCAATCCCTTCTACACTGTAGCCCTTGTTCACCTTCTCAAGGTCTTCCCACTCACATCAGTCTCTCCCTCTCCACCAGATCATTCCTGGAAGTATGTAAACATGTTCTATATCTTCCATCTTATTAAAAACATTCTCCCTGAATTTACTTTTCCATTTCTCTGCTCCCCTGCATATTCAAACCTCTAAGGATAGTCACCAGTTCTCTCATTTACTCTTCTCCCAAATCCAGTCTGGCTTCTTCCTTACAACGCTTTCATCAAGGCCACTTACAATCTCCATGTTGCCAAACCCAAAAGACACGTCTGTCCTCATCTGACTAGACCTCTCAGCAACATTCGACAACTGACTACTTCCTCCCTTGTGAAACATCTCTCCGAGTTTCCATGACATCACACACTCCTGGGTTTTCCTTGTTTCATCTGTTCATTTAACAAATGATCAGGCAATATCAACCATGTAATGGACACTTTTCTGGGTGCCTGGGACATACTAGTGTACAAAACAGCCCAAATCTCTGCCTTTGAGGAACTTCTACGGAGGTGGGGCAGATGAACAACAAATGCACAAAATGAGTACGTTAGAAGGTAATTAGAGGGAGACTTCCCTGGTGGTCCAGTGGTTAAGACGTTACGCTCTCAATGCAGGGGGCCCAGGTTCGACCCCTGGTCAGGGAACTAGATCCCACATGCATGCTGCAACTAAGAGCCTGCATGCTGCAACCAAAGATACCGTGTGCTGCAATGAAGATCTGGCGTAGCCAAATACATAAATAAATAAATATTTTTTAAAAAGGTAATTAGAGAAAGAGTAGAATAAGAAGTAATCAGGGTGTGTGTATGGAGTGGGTCATAAAATGGAACAGGGAGGTCATCATGGGCCTTACTGAGATGGTGATATTTGATGAAAGACCTGAAAGAGAGAGTGTTAGCCCTACTGACCAACTGTTAGAAGGTCAGAGTAAATGGAGCCAAGTGAGAAAGGGGTAGCATAGCAGGAGATGAGGTTAGAAGTAACGAGGACCAGCTAGAGAGGCTTGAGGACCACTGTAAGAACTCTGGCTTTTTTACTCTGAGGAAAAAGGGAGTGTCACTGCAGGGTTTTGAGCTGGTAAATTACATGATATGACTTATATTTGAAAAGTACCCTCTGGCTGTTGTGTTGAGACTAGATTTAAGGGGGTTTAGGATAGAAGTAGATGAGAGATTATGGTGGTTTGGACCATAATGTGGTGGAACTTGTCAGAATATTAAGTAACAGATTCTGGGTACTCTGAAGGTAGAGCCTGCACAGTTTGCTCACATATTGGACGTGGGGTGAGGGTAAGAGTGAGGAGGTTAAGAGAGGTTGGGGCCGAGAGAGGAATCATGGATGACTCCAAGGTTTTTGGACTAAGAAATGGAGTGGTGGAGTTGGCATCAACTCAGATGCGGAAGGCTACAGCCAAAATAGGTTCATGGCAAAAGATGAGGAATTCAGGTTTTGGACATGTCCTACTTCCCTGGGGGCTTCTTGCTTATTCCACCCCATTTTTAATGCCAGGATTCCTCAAGACTCAGTTCTCTACCCTCTTTTCCCCTCTTAGATGATCTCATCTTCTCCTATGGCTTTAAGCACCACATAGATACACAACCCGCAAATTTAAATCTCCAGTCTAGACTTTTCACCTGAATTCCAGGCTGTTTACTGGACATATCTCCACCTGGGTATTTCAAAGGCATCTCAGACTCAACATGTTCCCTAACTTCTCTTCATTCCACCGACACTGCCCCAACCCACTGTCTCCAGCCTGAACTACTGCAAAAGTCTCCTTAATTGGGCCTCTCATTTCTACTCTGTCCCCAGAGATCTTTTAAAGACAATCATCATACCATACCCCTGTTTAAAATAATTCACTGGCTTCCCACTGCTGCTTGGAATAAAATTCAATCACGCTCTCATGGCCTACAAGGTCTGCTGCATGAACTGGCCGTTACCGCCTTCTCAAACTTCATTTCATACCACTCTTCCCTTTCTGAGCTGTGATCCAGCTTTCTTTCAGTTCATCAAGTATGCCAACCTTACTTCAGTGGTACATGCTGCCTGTCTGCTTGGACTCCTCCCTTGCTCTTTGCATCCCTCATTTCTACTCACTGTCTAACCTGTTTAAATGTCTCCACCTTAGAAGGCCATCCCTGAGCATTCTATTTACAGCAGACCATTCGGCACACCCACACATTCAATTCAGTTGGTTTTCCCCTCTCCTTCACTAGAATGCAAACTTCAGAAAAAAAACACAGGAGTTTTTGTCTTTGTTGTTCACAGCAGTATCTTCTGGCACTTATTAAAACTTGTAATTACTGTTTAGTACTTATCTCCTGGACTCTCAAGTTCCATAAAAGGGGATCAATGTCTATCTTAGTTCATCATTACTTACCCAGTGTCCTTCACACTGCATGGCACATAACAATTTGTTGATATTTGCTGAATTAATATATCACGGTATGAGAAAAGGAGACTGAGAAATAAAACTAAGACAGAATGGCGGGCTTCCCTGGTGGCGCAGTGGTTGAGAATCTGCCTGCCAATGCAGGGGACATGGGTTCGAGCCCTGGTGCGGGAAGATCCCACATGCTGCAGAGCAACTAGGCCCATGCGCCACAACTACTGAGCCTGCGCGTCTGGAGCCTGTGCCCCGCAACAAGAGAGGCCGCGACAGTGAAAGGCCCGCGCATCGTGATGAAGAGTGGCCCCCACTTGCCACAACTAGAGAAAGCCCTCGCACAGAAACGAAGATCCAACACAGCCAAAAATAAATAAATAAAAAAGCAGTTTCTTTAAAAAAAAAAAAAGTATAAGTTCTGCTTGTATAAGTTCCAGTTGCTCTAGTTCCATTTCCCTCTTCCAGGGGAAGAAAACAAAAAAACAAACAAACAAAAAACCCCTCTTATATGCAATTCACTTAATTGAATATAATAAAGTTAAGTCTGACTAGTTCAATGTATATGGCTGAGTAGCATACTACAAATACAGAACAGTAACAACATGCTACAAATACAAAACAAATGTTACCTTGTTTAACTAGAACTCTAACAATGCAAGTTCTTTTTAAACCTGTCATTCTCTAGCTACACACATATGTATCACCTCCTTTCCACCATCTCTGTACCTGAATTCCTTGAACCTAATAAATTATTTTACATATTTTCCTACTGAATGATACCTCTCTGCACACTCCAAAGAATGTTTAAGATTCTCAAGCCAGGGAATTCTATTCCTCACAGCCCAGTCCTCCGAGTTCTAGGATTCTTGTGAATACTGTGTATTTCTTTCTTTGGCTATGATGGACAACAAGATGACTTTCTCCCAAAGATTCTGTCCCTCTTCATTTTTCAGAAATGAGCTCAGAGAAGCAATCTCCTTTACTGAGATTTGCTGTTTTCTAGGGGATTATACTGTCAAGAATTTCAGATGCAATTGCTTTTAGCAAAATTAGAGCTGTAGCCTTCCTACCACCAACCTGCCTCTACAAGTTTCATTCATATCCTGTGTGTGTGTGGGGGGGGGGGTGTAGGTAGGGGGCTGGTGGCAGAGCGATTGAAGAGAAAACAATTTTTCTCGTTAAGAAGTGACTTCTTAAAGCATACTTATCTAAGAAATGTAATCTAGACCAATAATAGGAGAAAAGTTCCTATTTACGTTGATTACTTTTTTCATTTGATAGAAGAACTCCTTTAGGACTGGCAATTGATTATTCCTTTAATCGAACTAAATATTTTAGATGAAAAGACAGACCAAATTTTTTCTAATCTGTTCTATCGTGATTCACTTTATTTTTCGTTCCTGTTCCTTGGAAATCCAAACAAAAGACAAAATCATGTCTACCCTACCCCCCAATAAAACCTCCAAGCTTTGATCAGCTTAAAAAAAAATTTTCCCTCCCATAGCTTACCCTATAATGTACAAACACAAGAAACTGCTTGGTCAGGCAGTTACATAGTCCCACCTACACTGAGCTTCCAATAACCTGCTTACATGCATATTAACATAACGAATAACTCACCACCTACGAAGAGTTCATAAAATATATTCTCCACATATTAAGAAAAATGCAGCTGGATGCACTTATTTAAAAATTAAGAAAACAGGTTCTCTCTCATTAATCTAATAATAATTTAGATTGAATTTACCGAGCTAATTAAAAAAAGTTTCTAATACACCTGAGTTTAAATGCAGGGCTTTAAAGATCTGATTTAATGTAGACTATTAGTAATTTTTATTTTATTAGTTTCTTTTATACCTTGACTTCTTAAGCTTATAACCTGTACCTGAGAATTTGGATAAATTGTGAGAGGTAAGTTGGTTCCTAAAATAAGTTTTCCATTTCAGTCTAAACAAACCACATGAAATCTATGTAAAAAGTACTTTGCAATGTTGGGACAGAACTCAGGGTGGGATGGTTGGAAGGAATAAGGTCAATAAGAAGCTAATCCATAATCTTAAGCCTCTAAATATTACTATTTTCAGATATGAACTCATTAATACAACAAATTCTTGAAAGGTAGCAACTAAGATCTTCTTTGGTTATTTTTATCCCACAGATCAAGTGAACAGAATATAAGTAACACTACCCCTTGGATTACATATCGTTGGTTATGACGGTTTGCCAAATCAGTTATTTAAATGCTTACTACACGGACAAGCAGGACAATCCAAATTAGCTGAGGACAGGCAGCACTGATCACCAAAATTTTAGGCAAAATGGTCAAACAGAAGATTAGACTTTGGTATTCTTCATCCTTCCCTTTCTGCTGCCCACAGGCTGTTTATAGTTCTCCCACCGACGGTCCCCCAATGGAAACCCAACAAATTTGTAATTGATGGAGAAAGCATACCTCCCAGTAGTATTTACATTTTCAAACAGGTACAGGTTAAAACAAACAAATCTCCCATTGGTAGAAAGTGTAAAAGCAATGCCTGTGAACAAGGAAATCTTTCTTATGCTCCTCTGCTCATCATTCCTACTCCAAAAAAACCAGAGTGCTTTAAAACATACCCTTCTGCTTTTTCAAAAAATTACTTTAAACAATCATGTAACGCACCAAGTGAAAAACCAGCATTATCGGAAGTATGAGACTCTATTCCCGCTTTCAACTGTGCATGGCTCACTTGAGGATAGAGGTAATCATGATCCTTCCTCAAAGTGAAAAGTATAAATGCTTTATAGAAATAAGATGTAAATTTAAAAAAAACGTAATTCAAACGATCTAAATCTCAGAATGAGGCGAGATTAGTCCCAATTTAAATTGTAGATCCAAGCTAGAGTACCTGCACCATCTTTCCTCGCATTCTACTACTTTCCACCCCAACTTGTACGTGTCTGGCAGACATTACCCGCTCGCACACAACCTAAGTCAGATATCAATTCTCCCAAACTTGACTCTTTCCAGCTCTAGTCTCCAGAAACTTGCTAATGACGGCTACCCAGGTAAACCTATTAACGCTAATGTGTCAATGATCAATTAAGCTGCTGCTCTTAAATCACATCCCTGCATTTTACAAAAGCATTAAGAACGTAACCCAAAGGCTTTTTAAGAGTTATAGTGGAACGTGCAAGAACGATAGATTTTGGAGGTAATTGGCCTTTAAATCACAAGGTCTACTACGTCCCTACTCTTTCTAGTATGTAGAGACCTTTTAGGGTAGTAAGACCGGAAGTTGGTACAGGTATTGTCGACACAAAACAAAGCAGAAAAGCCCAAACAAACAAACGAACAAAAAAACCCACAGCTTCCAGTGAGTGCGGCACACTCGCCCCCTAGTCCCCACTCGACGACATCGAGATGACCAGGACCGGAGCCCCGGGGGGGAGGGCGGGGGCAGAGGTGCACTGTGTCTGGTTTCGGGCCTGCGAGCCGGGGTGCGCAGGTGGAGTCTGGGGGCGAGGCGAGGCGGCGCTGGCCCCGGTTACCTGCGGCGAAGTGGAGTGGGGTGGACTTCCTCCCCGCCGTGTCGCGGCTGTTCACCTTCTCTGGCGTCACCAGCCTCTTGACTCGCTCCACGTCCCCGTTGCGGCACGCCTCGAACAGCTCCCGGGCGGCCGGTTCCACGGCCTCGGCCGCCGCGCCCGCGCAGGCCGCGCCCCCGCCAGCGCAGCGGCGGCCCGACATGATCCTGGCCGCCGCCGCCGCCAGCAGCAGCGCCAGCAACGGCAGCAGGAGCCCCGGCCCCGCGAGCAGGAGGGCGAGGCCCCCCGGAGGAGACGCGCTCAGGGCCCGGGCCGCTCGGATCCCTGCTGTCACCGGGCTCGGCGCAGTTCCATGGCCGCGCCGCCGCGCGCCCCTCGCTCGGCCTCGCGACTCCGGCTGCCCCGCGGCGGCGGCGGCGGCGGAGGCACCGCGAACCCGCCGTTCGACCTCCGAAGCGACGCGGAGGGGGAAGCTGGCAAGGCCCCTCCTGCCAGCTCCTCTGAGCCCTGGGAGCGCACGTGACGTCGCGCTGCGCGTGCGCACTGGTCGTAGACGGCCGGGCAGGTTTCGGCGAGCTGGGCGGCCCGGAGGGGTTTGTGGGAAATGTGAGGCGAGAGCCTCCTGCTTTGGGAGGAGAGGGGGCTTCGTCCCACCGCCATGTTTGTGGTGGGTTTTGCTGAAGGCGAGCGACTCTGCTTATCGTCTTTTTTAAAGAATGGATTTCGTGATCTGAATTTCATTACTACACTGAAAAGAACTCTTGAAAGTTTTTCCCCGATCTTGCATATTATTTTGGACTTCTTTTGTGGAAAATTTCCATTTTTTCAGCTTCCACAATCCCTTTTTCCTGGGGGTTTCTTTTCTGTTTCGCTTGTTTGTACACCCCCTCCCCCATCCCCACTGTCTCTTCCCTTCCCCCGCAACTGCTAATTTGCTGTTTCTTGTGGGCCACTTCTCAGAAATGAATGAGTTGCTTGATGGGAAGTTTGGATGAGCTGCCCCAAGGTCATTTGAAGAAAATTAGGAAAGCAATGAAAGTTTGTTCCAATTCTAAATTAATAATTGAGAGGCATGGCTTAGATTAATTACTGTTTCCATAGTTATTAGTTTAGGACTAAATGACCACTCGTAACTCCATATTATGCTGCTTTGGCTGAGGTGTGGATATACTGGTGACAAAGTTCAATGAGTTGCGATTTATTTATTTTTTTGCTATGAAACAAGAAAAGCACATAATTCTCACGCTTAAGGTAGTGATCAGCTGGGTTTCTTTAAATAAAGATTTTTTTGGTGTGGACCATTTTTAAAGTCTTTTATTGAACTTGTTACAATATTGCTTCTGTTTTATGTTTTGGGGGTTTTTGGCCAGAAGGCATGTGGGATCTTAGCTCCCCAACCTGGGATCGAACCCACACCCCCTGCATTGGAAGGTGAAGTCTTTTTTTTTAAATTAATTAATTTATTTATGTATTTATTTTTGGCTGAGTTGGGTCTTTGTTGTTTTGCCCGGGCTTTCTCTAGTTGCAGAGAGCGGGAGCTACTCTTCATTGCAGTGTGCAGCCTTCTCCTTGCAGAGCATGGACTTCAGGCGCCTGGGCTTCAGTAGTTGTGCTTGTGGGCTCTAGAGTGCAGGCTCAGTAGTCGTGGCACACGGTCTTAGTTGCTCCACGGCACATGGGATCTTCTCGGATCTGGGCTCGAACCCGTGTCGCCTGCGTTGGCAGGCGGATTCTTAACCACTGCGCCACCAGGGAAGCCCTGGAAGGTGAAGTCTTAACCACTGGACTGCAAGGGAAGTCACTCTAGACAGTCTAATCATCTGTGAATGTGAATGTTGGAAAAAGTTTCTCCTTTTCCCATCCTAAGCCTTAGGCCTTACTGGGTTGGCTAAGACCGCTAATGTAATATTGAGTAAAAGTATTAATATTGGATATGCTTGCCTTGTTCTAGTTTTTAAAAGGACATCTAACCTTTTACTGTTAAGAATGATGTTTGGGGGATTTCCCTGGTAGCCCAGTGGTAAGAATCCGCCTTCCAATGCAGGGGACACTGGTTTGATTCCTGGTTGGGGAACTAAGATCCCACATGCCGTTGGGCAACTAAGCCCACGCACCACAACTACTGAGTTCTCGCACCTCAACGAAAGAGCCTGTGTGCTGCAAACTACAGAGCCCATGCGCTCTGGACCCTGTGCACCACAACTACAGAGCCCACGTGCCTTGGAGTCTGCACGCTGCAACTAGAGAGAGAAAACCCACACGCCACAACTAGAGAGAAGCCTGCGTGCTGCAACAAAAGATCCTGCACACCTCAACGAAGAACCCACGTGCTGCAACTAAGACCTGATGCAGCCAAAAAATAATAATAAAAAAAAGCCACCACTAAAAAAAAAAAAAAAAGTTTTTTCACCTAGAAGAGAACATAGGCAAGACATTCTCTGACATAAACCGTAGCAATATTTTCTTAGTCTCCCAAGGCAAAGGAAATAAAAGCAAAAATAAACAAATGGAATCTAATCAAAGTTATAAGCTTTTGCATAGCAAAGGAAACAATAAACAAAATGAAAAGACAACCCACAGACTGGGAGAAAATATTTGTGAATGATATGACTGAAAAGGGCTTAATTTCCAAAATATACAAACAGCTCAGACAATTCAATATCAAAAAAACAACCCAATCAAAAAATGGGCAGAACTAAATAGACATTTCTCCAAAGAAGACATACAGATGGCCAACAGGCACATGAAAAGATGCTCAACTTTGCTAATTATTAGAAAAATGCAAATCAAAACTACAATGAGGTGTTATCTCACAACGGTCAGAATGGCCATCATCAAAAAGTCTATAAATAATAAATGTTGGAGAGGATGTGGAGAAAAGGGAACCCTCCCACACTCTTGGTGGGAATAGAAATTGGTGGAGCTACTATGGAAAATAGTACGGAGGTTCCTCTGAAAATAGAGTTACAATATGATCCTGCAGTCCCACTTCTGGGCATATACCTGGAAAAGATGAAAACTCTAATTTGAAAAGATACATGCACCTCAATATTCATAGCAGCACTATTTACAACAGCCAAGACATGGAAGCAACCTACGTATCCCTCTACAGATGAATGGATAAAGAGGATGTGGCGTGTGTATATATATATATATACACACACACACACACACACACACACACACAAAATGGAATATTACTTAGCCATAAAAAGACTGAAATTTTGCCATTTGCAGCAACATGGATGGACCTAGAGATTATCATACTAAGTGAAGTAAGCCAGACAAAGACAAATATTATATGATATCACTTATATATATGGAATCTAAAAAATAATAAAAATGAACTTATTTACAAAACAGAAACAGACTCACAGACATAGAAAACAAAATTATGGTTACCAAAAGGGAAAGGAGAGGGGGTGACAAATAAGGAGTTTGTGATTAGCAGATACAAACTACTATATATAAAACAGATAAACAAAAAGGATTTACTGTAGTACAAGGAACTATATTCAATATCTTGTAATAACCTATAATGGAAAAGAGTTATAGATATCTGAATCACTGCTGTACACCCGAAACTAATATTGTAAATCAACTATACTTCGATTAAAAAAAAAAAAGAATGATGTTTTTTAAGATGTTGTTTTCCATAGTGTTTTGGTAGTTACACTTTTTTCAGGTGAAAGAGGTTTCCTTCTGTTTGCACTTTGCTAATGATTGTTGTCATGAATGGATGTTGAATCTTTATAAAATGCTTCCTTTTTTGTTAAGTTTTTATCATAATTGGATGTTGAATTTTATCAAATGATTTTTTCCTACAACTATTGAGGTATATTTTCTTCTTTTATCTGTCCATGTAGTTAATCTTATTTATGGATTTTCTAATGTCAAACCAATCAATAATTTAAAAATTTCCCACAAAGTAAACATCAAGTCCAGAGAGTTGTTTAGGCAAATTCTACTGAACTTTCACAGAATAATTCCAGTCTTGTTCAAACTCTTTCCAGATACTAGAGGAAGACAAAATACTCACTAACTCATTCTATGACACTGTTATAACCTTGAAACCAAAGCAGGTAAGGACAAGAAAGGAAAATTACAGACCACTTTCAATCATGAACATAGATATAAAACTTCTAAATAGACGATAAGCTAACAGAATCCAAAAAGGTGATGTAGAACCAGCTGGTGCTTGAAAAAAAAATACTCAAAACAAATACAACACACAAAAAATAACTCCAGAGGTGTTTATATGTATAACTAAAGCAACTGTGGGACTGAATCTGACAGTCATTTTCTTAATTGGAAACAAGATACTTTCCCTTACCTATCTTTATTTTTCCCTTCATTAAAAGGGAAGTGATGGACTTCCCTGGTGGCGCAGTGGTTAAGAATCTGCCTGCCAGTGCAGGGAACACGGGTTCGATCCCTGGTCTGGGAAGATCCCACATGCCGCAGAGCAACTAAGCCCGTGTGCCATGACTACTGAGCCTCCGCTCTAGAGCCCGCAAGCCACAACTACTGAGCCCACATGCCACAACTACTGAAGCCTGTGCGCCTAGAGCCCGTGCTCCACAACAAGAGAAGCCATCGCAACCAGAAGCCCATGCACCACAACGAAGAGTAGCCCCCGCTCACCGCAACTAGAAAAAGCCCTCATGCAGCAGCAAAGACTCAATGCAGCCAAAAATAAATAAATAAATAAATAAATTAGTTAATTAAAAAAAGGGAAGTGAACAGCTTGGACGTAGAGATAGTGAGTTAAAACAGAAATAACGAGGTACAGAAAAAGACTATACCAGGTTGAATTGTGTCCCCCCCAAATTCATATCCACCCAGAATCTCAGAAAGTGACCATGTGAGGATGGAGGCGGAGATTGGTTTGATGCATACACAAGCCAAGGAATGCCAGGGATTGCAGGCAACCATCAGAAGCTAGAAAAGGCAAGAAAGGATCTTACCCTAGAGAGCCTTCAGAGACAGCACAGCCCTGCTAATTCCTTAATTTCAGACAGCTAGCCTCCAGAATTGTGAGAGAATAAATTTCTATTATTACAAGACACCCAGTTTGAGGTACTTTGTTATCATAGTCCTAGGGAACTAATAACAGATTATGATGCTATAAAGTGGGGTGCTGCTGTGACAAATACCTAAAAATATGGAAGTGGCTTTGGAATTGGATAGTGGGTAGAGGCTGGAAGAATTGTTAAGTGCATAATAGAAAAAAGCCTAGATTGCCTTGAAGAGATGGTTGGTAGAAAAAGAAGTTAAACATAATTCTGGTGAGGGTCTAGAAGGAAGAGAAAACTGTAGAGAAAGCTTCTGTAGTCTGAGGGCATACAAATATCACTAACAGAATGTTACCAGAAATATGAATGATAAAATGCTTCTGATGAGGTGCCAGATAGAAATGAGGAACATATTAATGAACACTATAGGAAAGATAATCCTTGTTATAAAGCAGCAGCAAACTTGGCTGAATTATGTTCTACTATTGGGTGAAAATAGAATTTATAAGAGATGAATTTGGATAGATTTCCAAGCAACAGGTGGAAGGTGCAGACTGGTTTCTCCTTGTCACTTACAGTAAAATAAGAGAAGAGATAAATTGAGAAATAAACGGTTAAGGAAAACGGAACCTGCAAATGATGAATTGGAAAATTCTTAGCCTACCCAGATAGCATACTCTGGAAACAGGGCCAAGGCTGTGAGTGGACAACTCTTTGCTATAGAGATCAGGTGTGTGTCATTTATGGCTCCAATCAACCATCTCAGCAGCAGCCAGCAATAGACAAGTTTACCCAGGAACGCTTATGTCTGATGGTGTGTTTTCTCTTGACATCCACAGAAGATTGACAAGGTTTTGGAGAATTTTACACCAACAGAAACACTGCCAGCCCGGATGGAAGGGGACAGAGAGAGACAGGATGAAATGAATACCCTTGAGGGCAGAGCCATGAAGGCAGAGGCCAGAGAGGGTGGGGCTTCCACCCAGGAGGACTGAGAGGATGGAGCATCAAGCCACAAAGGATTACTCTTAAGCCTTGAAGCCTAATAGAATTTGTCTTTCTGGGTGGTGAACTGTTTTAGAAAGGTAATCTCTTTACTCCTTTTTTTTTTTTTTTTTTCAGTTTAGGAATGGCAATGTCTATCCCATGGCTGTCCCATCATTGTATTTTGGAAGCAGACAGTTTGTTTTCTAGTTTCACAGGTCTGTGGACAGAGAAGAATTTTGCCCCATGATGAACCATACCCAGAGTTTCACCCATACCTGATTTAGATGATTTAGATGACAAGATTTGGAATTTTTTTTAAGTTGACAATACTTTGGAATTAGATTTAATGCTGCAATGGGTTAAGACTTCAGGGGACTTTGGGATGGGGTGAATGTATTTTTGCACATGGGATGGATGCGAGTTTTGGGGGAGGCGGATGGCAGACTGTACTGAGTTGATAGTGTCCCCTCTAAAATCATGTCCAGTTTGAACCTCAGAATGTGACCTTATTTGGAAATAGGGTCTTTTCTAATGTAATTAAGTTGAGGTCGTATTGGATTAGGATGGGCTCTAAATACAATCACTGGAGTCCTTACAAGAAAAGACAAAGACACACAGACACAGAAACATGGAAAAAGGTAATTTGAGGATTACTGGCAACCACTAGTAGCTAGAGGAGGCGAGAAGTATCCTCCATAGAGTGTTTCAGAGAAAGCATGGCCCTGCCAACACCTTGATTTCAGACTTTCAGCTTGCAAATTTTGAGGGAATAAATTTCTGTTATTATAGGCCACTCAGTTTGCAGTACTCAGTTCAGCAGCCGTAGGAAATGAATACACAGGTCCACTGATACTTGTGAGAAATGCTTGTCAAATATAAGTGCTCAAAGAACTGAAAGCTCACAAGAGCATGGCAAAGTGGGCAAATGGACTAAATGTACAACTTGTGAGGGAATGAAAAGGGTTACCAACTGACCTCTGCTCAAGGGTTATGTTGTAGGAGCTTGGGAAGGAGACAGAAACAGCAAAATGATTTAGTGGAAAAGCTTTGCCTTGGTGTTTAACTTGCTGCCTAATGGAAACAGATTATATGCCTATTTACTCTTCATCTTTCATAGCCCTTTGAATTTCCCTAGATAAATAGTGAAAGTATTTTGGCTGTTCAGTTTCTATGGTACTTTCAGCTATTTTATGTTCATGACAGAAAATTTGGCATGTTTTGTTATGACTAAAGCTGACAGAAATGCATTCTAATTTTTTAAAAAAAATTTACTTGTTTTTTCTTTTCACAAAATGTTTGTTGTTGAAAGTTTGAAAAATAGAGGTCAGCAAAAGGAAAAATATGCTAACAAAAGTCAACACACACACACACACACATTAACGTTCGTGTCACAGCTTGCGTTCTTTGGGAAGCTGACTCTGAGATGGAGACTAGTGTGCAGGATGTTTATTAAGGAATGGTCTTGGGATCAATACTTGTGGAAGGGAGGAGAAGGAAGCAGGATTGGGTAGAGGGAGAAGTTGAACTGAGATACAGTTCCAATCAACTAACCTGATGACAAACTCTGGATCTCAGATGGCCCTTAAAATTGTCCCAAATTTGGGCATGAGGAACAGACACTTACACCTCCTACATCGATCAGTCATTGAATAGGAACTACCCTTCTAGGGAGGTATGATCTTGGGCCAGTCTTATTTAGGCAAAGTAATCCCCAAAGAGGGCTGAGAACAGAGGGCTGTCTTCCTGAAGTACTTCCAGTGGCTGGGGGAATGAGTCCACCCATTTCTGGGTGGCACATTGCAGCATTTACCACATATAGGTATAGAAAACTGAGTTAATCATATTCTGTAATTCATGGCTGCTATGGACTGAATGTTCGTGTCCCCCCTAAATTCACAGGTTGAAACCCTAATCTCCAGTCTGTTGGATTTTTGGATGTGGGGGCCTTTGGGAGGTAATTAGTTCTTGAGAGTGGGGTCCTCATAATGGGATTAGTGCCCTTAGAAGAGACATAAGAGACATGATCTCTCTCTCTACCACGTGAGGATACGGCAGCAGGTTCTCCAGAACTGTGAGAAATAAAAGTTTGCTGTTAAAGCCACACCTTCTATGGTGTTATAGTAGTCCAAGCTGACTAAGATGGTGGCACTTTATCACCATCTGTTTTGGCAGCAATCTCTTCTATTTTATTTTTTTTCCCTTTCAACTGATCCCTAGATCCATTCTTCTACCCTGATATGTTTGGTGTATATTCCTTGATTATGAACTATTATTGAAAAATATATAATACTGTTTTGTGTATTTATGTGTTTTTAATTTATATCAGTGGTACTAAGCTGTAGTTCTTTTCAGTTTTCCATCAGTTACATTGATGATACTGTGCTATTGCCGTCTATAGTTGTGCTCCTTGCTGTTTTTCCCAATATTATCTTCTTCAGATTTATATATCTTACTGTATGTTCATCTAGTACATTGCTTCCAGATGCTTCATTTTACCTCCCTATCTTTTTTAGTGATGAAAACCCAAGTTAATTCCAACTCTCACTACCATAAGCAATTTTTGTACATATTCCCTTTAGGTAAAAAAGTTTAAAAAAAAGGTATTTATGGGTTAAGGTGGATTCATATATCAATTAAAATAAAGCTAACTGCTGTAATAGATAAGCCTTAAAATCTCAGTGGCTTTACATAATGGAAATTTCTCACACATATGAAGTCCAGCTGGTGGTAGGGCATGCTCCATAGAATCATTCAGCGCCTAGACTGGTGGAGGCTCTGCCATCTTTTGCCGTGGTTCTAAATGTTGATAGCCAACCAACATATGCGGAAAGAAAGAGAGAAAGTAGAGGACTGCATGGGAGATTTTTACAGGCCAAGACTGGAAATGGCATATATCACTCTACTCACATTCCACAGGCTTAAAGTCACACAGTTGCTCCTAACCAAAAGGGAGGCTGGAAAATATGGTGTAGTTGAGGGTCCAGGAGAAAAAGGAATTAGGTCTGTTGAGTGGGTGGCCAGTCTCTGCCATAGTTCACTCTTCTGGCAACCGATATCTGCTTCATGCTTCTTCCCACATAGTTTACACCACATCTTAAGAGAGACTACCCAAACTCTCCTTCAGTCACTGCATGCAACTCAAGTTCCAGAATTTCCTGGTGATATGCAATTCTTTCCATCATAGGTGGTCAAGGCACCTATGAACTAAAGAGATAAGTTATTTGTACCTCTTCTCATCCCTACTCCCACACACCCAATATATTAATGGGACGGGGCTAGAATAGCTACAATTAAAAATTCTTATTTGGAAAAGGAAAATATGGGAGACAGCAGTCAGGGGTTCATAATAATTATGAAATCCTCTGGGACTTGCATTGTGAATACCTCCTACCCTTGGGTGTGGGGTAATTTTTGATTAGATACTGATCCTGTTCCTGTTGAGGAGTTCCCTTGTCCATTGTTTCTCATGGTCCTTGAGTTAACCCTCCTGGATATTCTTCCTTGTCCATTTTCCTTCCTGGCCACAGCTGAAGAGGTAGTTGGGGAGTAAACCCTTCTTGGGGACAGCAGAGTTTTCTCAGTCTGCTTGCAGCTATGCAGATTTGAAGACCTGAATTTTGAAGACCAGAAGAGTCAATGCTTCTTTAGTAGACTCTGTTTTTGACTCTGTTTTTGGTTTTGGCCAGATAATTCCTTCAAAAACTTATTAGGTTTCTGATCAGTTTGCATCTAGTCAATTCCTGGTGCCTGTAACCACAGTTAAATTCTTTCACAGACACAATCCTCAATCCTAATTTAATTTTTGCTTCCTTGATGCCACACTTCTTTCTCTTACTATAATGATAGCTACATTAAGTCCATAAGGCTTGAGAAGGAGGGCCAACCTCTTAATTTATGCTTTGCTACCTGGCTAAGTCTTAATGGTCCTTGATTGCACAAGAGTTTTCTGAATGCTATTTCCTTCTGTTTAGCTTTTGTGACCCTCCTAGGCCTCACGTTCTGGATTCTCTTTATTCCCTTTCATTTCTGCTTGAAATTAGCTAATTCTTACCTGAGATTATCTTGTTTTCTAATATCTTGCTAAATACAATCAGTAACAACCATAACACACAGTTAACTTTTTGTTTTCACAATGTCTTCCCCTAAGCTATGGACCTGGTAAATACCTGGTCTGTCTTTCAAGTTATCTCTGATAACAGTTTACCATATATTTTGCCATTGCATATATGGGTCTCTATATCCATTTCCAACACTACCCCACAAATCATAATATTTTCCTCACTGCCTATCCACCATTAAGCCAATGCCACACAATTTAGATTTTCTTTTACAACACTCAACTTCAAGGTTCTAATTTCTGTATTAATTAAGGTAATACAAAACTACCAAAATTTCGGTGGATTAATACAATAGAAATTTATTTCTTATACCATAAAGTCTATGTGATTGGGCTGTGGGGAGGGAAGGTTTTTTTCCACATGGTCATTCAGGGATCCAGGGTAACAGAAGTTCTGACTTTCCAATGAATTTCTTCTAAGGTTGCCCTAGCTAGTTCTGTGCCATGAGCCTAAAATACACATACATAAATATATCTCATTAGTATTACATGTTAAAATGAAAATATTTTGGATATATTAGGTTAAATAACATGTATTATTAAAATTAATTCCCTCTGTTCCTTTTAACTTTTTAAATGTGGTTACTAGAAAATTTAAAACAACAAAGACTTACCACTTTATATCCATCAGAATGACAAAAATAGGAAGTCAGATGTGGGGATGATATGGAGAAACCAGAACCCTCTTGCACTGTTGATAACATATGGGACTTGTTCAGTTTTTACTGGGGCACAGTCATGCCCACTCATTTACATCTTGTCCATGGTTGCTTTTGTGCTATAACAGCAGAATTGAGTAGTTGCAACAGACAGTCTGGTTCCCAAAGCCTAAAATATTGAGTATCTGGATTTTCACAGGAAAGGCTTGCTGACCACTGGCCTAGTTGATTAAAACCTGTTGTCAAAATTACAAATATCTTCTGCAAATGCAATCCCTGGCTGTTTAACTTTCTCTATGGTTTTCTTTGTTGAAAAAAAAATCCTTTAATTTAACGTAGTCAGATCCTTTAATTTTTACCTTAAGATTTGTGCTTTTTGGGTCTTTTTAAACAAGTTTTTCCATTCTCAAAGATCATAGAGATATACTTCTTCATTCTCTTAGCATTTCACACTTAGGCCTTTGATCCATATCAAATTTACCTTTTTAAAAATTGACGTGGGGGTTTCCCTGGTGGCACAGTGGTTAAGAGTCCTCCTGCCAATGCAGGAGACATGGGTTCGAGCTCTGGTCCGGGAAGATCCCACATGCCACGAAGCAACTAAACCCGTCCACCACAACTACTGAACCTGTGCTCTAGAGCCCACGAGCCACAGCTACTGAGCCCGCAGGCCACAACTACTGAAGCCCGCACATCCTGGAGCCTGCGTGCCGCAACAAGAGAAGCCACCACAATGAGAAGCCCACGCGCCTAGAGCCCATGCTCCACAACAAGAGAAGCCACCGCAATGAGAAGTCTGTGCACCGCAATGAAGAGTAGCCCCCACTCGTTGCAACTAGAGAAAGCCTGCACGCAGCAACGAAGACCCAATGCAGCCAAAAAAAACCCCCCCAAAAATGATGTGAAATTATTATCAAAATTAGTAGGATAAACTATTTTCCTTACAGCATCCATTAAATAATCCATTTTCCCCATTGTATTATGGTATTACCTAGAATTCCTATTTCATTCTATAATCTTGTGCAAGTTCTATGTTTCAGTTGCCTCATCTGTAAAATGATGATAATAACATTACTTACCCCATGAGGTGACTGGGCAGATTAATTGTTATTACAACTAAAGTACTTAGGATAGTACCTGGGATAAAAAGTCTACAGTAAGTATTGGCTATTGCTATTTGTATTACCTCTTTCTGTGATATGTGTATCATGTGTGTGTGTGTGTGTGTGTGTGTGTGTGTGTGTGTGTGTGTGTTTCATGGCAGGTGGCAGATATGCAAGAGAAGACAAGCCACGAAACACATGTAAAGCCTCTGCTCATGTCACATTCACTCACATTCCATTGACCAAAGCAAGTCCTATGGCCAAGCCCCAAAACAGTGGGGTAAGGATATCTGTCCATAGTGAAACTATGGCAGGGGCCAAAAAGAAAGGAAGAATTGTGACAATATTGTCTTCCACATTATTATTGTTGCTGTTCTTATTATTTAAAAAATTCCCATATATCCATGTTCTGTTTTTGAATTTCAATTCTGTTTCAATGGTCTATTTGCCTGTTCCTGCAATAGAAGCATATGTTTTTATTATTATAACTCTGTAATATACTTTCATATCTTGTAGGTTAGGTTTCCTCCTCTTTGCTCTTCTTCTATAAAATTGACTTTTCTATTTGTGGAATTTATTTTTCTACATAAATATTAGAAAAAGTTTGAGTACCTCAAAAATTCTGGAATTCTAATTAGAATTGCTTTTATTGATTAATTGGGGGAAAGACTGACATATTTCCAATGTGAATTAAGATGAGAGACTACCTTATACTCATTAGATCATTAGATAATATTAGGAGAGGGTGGGGAAACTGGGAAACCATTTATGGTTGAATGATATAGTGCTGCCATTCTGGAGAGCAGTCTCTCAACGTTTAATAAAATTTATGTGTACATGCTATGATGTAGCAATTCCTCTCAAGAGTTTTTACCTGATGCACAAGTAGACATGCACAGGATGTTCACTGCAGTTGCTTATGGTAGTCAAGAGTTGGAGACAACTTACATGTCCTTAATAAAGGAATGGATAAGGAAAATATATAAGCATATGATTGAATATGATGCAATGATCAGAAGAAATGAACTGGATTTTCATACAGCAACATAAATAAGACCTCATAAACAAGATTGTACAAAAATTGAAAAAGAATGCAATTGATAGAATAGTTTCATGTATGTAAATTAAGAAATACACAAAATAATACCACATATTTTCAAGGACAAATACATGTATTGAAAGGTAGATCAGAAGGACATACATTATATAATACATAAGAAAGAGACCTTATGATGGGATGTAGGAAGAACATGGAATTGGAGACTGGGGACAGAAATAAAGGAAAAAGATAATAAATACTACATTTTTAAAAACGTTAATGGGTCTTAACTTGAATAGATAATGATAGCTTGCCATGAAATTAATATTATCAATTCAATTCTATACATCTGAGGTAAAAAAGAAGGCTCTGCTAGTAGTTTACTAAGGTATAACACTTTTTGAAAGGATTCTATTTTTATTTTGTAAATATTTTAGTTTACCTATACCAATATGAAATAAATGAAATAAAATTAACATTTTGCTTCCATCTTTTAAAATTGCAAATTACTTTATTAGGTTAGTGCAGCATATATTTACTTAATAAGAGCATTTCTATTCCTATGAAAACCTTACCACATTCTCTTTTTGCTTCAATCTTGAACAAAATTTATTTTCAATGTCCTTTATTAATTGCGTGTTTGTTTTTACTGTGTATATTTATTTTTCTCATTTGTTTCTTGACAAAATAGTCAAATGGCAAGTTCTCTTAATTAATTTAAATTCACATTTTGTCAAAAGGCGCACTAATTACTATACAGTTAGTATTTAGGGATCATCATATACCTGATTAAAAAAAAGAGAGAGAAATTCTCTTATTCAGCATTCTAACTTCCTTAAGCAAAATCAATAGCTTCACTGAAGGGGAAGCTCTAAAACTCTGTGGTTGCAACTTCTACTTTTAGCATGGTAGAGTAACTTATGTCAGAAAAATGCATCCTTTCAGAATAACTAGAGAGAAGTTGGATAAAACAACAACAAAAACAAATAAAATCTCTTTATGGGTATTGGAAAGTTGATAAACAACTTAGAACTTGAGAGGTCAAGATTCTGGAGAGGAGAAAACCACGGAGAGCTGAACTAACATTCTGCAGACGTTTTTCCAAAGGGTATTTCACAATTCTGGGCTCAAGGAATGTGGCTGAAATGCAATAAAAGTCTTGGGCAAAGGACAGCTGCTGGAAGGCAGAAAAACTATCAGAGCATCTGGTAATCCTGTGGGTCTAAAGCAACATAAATTAGAGCCTGGAGGGGTAGAAAAATGAACTCAACTGGTCAGGTTTTTTTTTTTTAAAAGCATTTTGCTGAATTCTGAAGCTGTATAATATAGGAGGCAGAAAGTTTCTGAAAAGCAGAGTGGGGTTTCTGGCTGTCCCAGGCTACTTAGCAGTCAAGGATTAGAGTTCAAGACAAGCCATCGGAGAAAGGCCCTGGGGAACAATCAGGCTTTTAGTTGGAACTTTGCAGGCTATGCTCTAGGGTGGGAGTGATGAAGAGGTAGAAAAAGCTTTAGTAAAACTGCAGCATAACCTCGAGTTAGCTCAGTCTGTGATTGGATTAAGGTGACCAGCCCTAACTCTACCTACCTAGCAGATGAAATGGTGAATCCTCTCTAGAGATTCCCTCCTCATCCAGAATTTCTACAACTTTTCAACACAATATCTGACTGTCAACTAAAGAGTACTAGGCATGCCAAGAAATAGGACACAATAACCAAAAATATAAGGGAAAAACCAGACAGGTGATTCAGAATTATAGATATCTGTAAAATTTTTAATATAATTATGGTAAATATATTCAAGAAAATAGAGAAAAAGAAGGAAGAACTAGATTAAGAAAAAGAGAATTTCACCAGTGACAGATAGGACATAGCAAACAGGTCTAACATATACGTAACTGGAGTCCCAGCAGACTAGGAGAAAAAGAGAAAGAAAATGCTCCAAGATAGAAAAAGAAAATGTGGAAAAAAAGTGAAGGGTAGTGAAAAAGCTAAATATATGAATAAATATATAGATAAACATGAATGGATTCTGAGTGTATAAAACAACAGTAATGTTCTTTGCAATTTTAAAATATGTGGAATTAAATCCACAATAACAATAACACAGCAGGCAGGAAATGGTAAACGGAATTAAAGTGTTCTAAAGTCTTAGCATTGTCAGGGAAGTAATAAAAGTAATAATTAATTTTAGACTGTGTGGTGGGTTAAATTGTGTTCCTCCAAAAAGATATGTGAAATGCTGACCCCAGATACTCAGAATGATCTTATTTGAAAATAGGGTCACTGGAGAATTATTAGTGAAGTAGAGATAAGGTCATACTCCAGTATGGTGTTCTTATAAGAAAACAGCCACGTGACAACACAGAGACATAGGAAGAATGTCATACGAAGATGTAGGCAGAGATTGTAACGATGCATCTACAAACCAAGGAATGCCAAGGATTGCTGGCTATCACCAGAATCTAGAAGAGAGGCATGGAATAGCTCTCTCTCAGAGCCCTCAGAAAGAACCAACCCTTCTGATACCTTGAGTTTTGGACTTCTAGCCTCCAGAACTATGACAGAATACATTTCTGTTGTTTTAAGCCATCTAGCTTGTAGTACTTAGTTATGGCAGCCTTAGGAAATTAGTACATGTGGTAATAAATTATAGTATTTAGGCTAACCACTAAAAGAATAGCTTAAAAAGTATAAATAAATAATAGATGGAAAATATAGCATTATTTAATAATAATAATGTAGCATTATTTAACTAAACAAAAGAAGATAAGAAATGAAAGATAAAAACCATCTGGGTGAGATGTAAAACAAGTAATAAGATAGTAAACATATTATAATATTATGCATTAATCATTACATTACATTAAGTGTACATTTAGTTACATTAAATGTAAATGAACTAAATATTTCAATGAAAAGATTGTCATATTGGTTAGAAAACAGAATCCTATTATATGCTGCTTAGAAGAAACATACCTTGATATAAGAACACAGAAAATGTGAATCTAAAAGAGTTAATGAAATAAAAACTGATGTAGCTATATCAATATTAGACAAGAACACGTTACAGCAAGAAATATTACTAGGAGTAAAGAGAAATATTTAATAATTTTAAAGACATGAATCCTTCAGGAAGATATAACAATTTTAGATTTATATACACTCAATAAGATAGCTTCAAAGTACATGAAGCAAAAATCTGACAGAAATAAAAGTTGAAATAGGGAAAGCCACAGTCACAGTGAAACACTTTAATGTGGATCTCTCAACACCTGTTAGAACAAGCAGACAAAATATCATTAAGTATAAAGATTTGAACAACGTGATTAACAAAACAACTGACCTACATAGAACACTACACACAACAACATAATACACATTCATTTCAAATGCATGTGGAACATTTATCAAAATTGACCATATGCTGGATCATAAAGCATGTGTCATAAAAATTTCAAAGGTTTGCAATAATACAGAATGTGTTCTTTGACCATAGTGAATTCAGTTAGAAATCAAAAACTGGTAACGAGGGGCTTCCCTGGTGGCGCAGTGGTTGAGAGTTCACCTGCCAATGCAGAGGACACGGGTTTGTGCCCTGGTCCGGGAAAATCCCACATGCCGTGGAGCGGCTGGGCCCGTGAGCCATGGCCGTTGAGCCTGCGCGTCTGGAGCCTGTGCTCCGCAATGGGAGAGGCCACAACAGTGAGAGGCCCGCGTACCGCAAAAAAAAAAAACCCTGGTAACTAGAAAACCCTCAACTTTAAATTAAGTAATATAATTTTAAATAAGTCATGGCTCAAAAAATCATGATGGAAACTAGAAAGTATTTTGAATTGACTGATAATGAAAATATAACATATTAATACCCATAGCTGCTACTAATGCTGTGTTTATAAGGAAATATATAGCTTTAAATGCATAATCAGAAAAGAAGGAAGACTGAAAATAAAGAACCTAAATATTTATCTTGAAAAATTAGAAAACAGCAGCAAAATATCAATAAATCTACAAAAGTAGAAAGTAAATAAATATAAGAGCAGAAATAATTAAATATATAACAGATGCACAATAGAGAAAACAAACAGATCAAAAAATCGCATCTTTGAACAGACTAATAAATTTGGCAGACTTATCAAGATAAGTCAAGGAAAAAAAGAGAGAAAGCACAAAATTCCAATATCAGGAATAAAAAGAAACTCCTACAGATCTTACAGACATTAAAAATATAATAACTGATATATACAACCCATGTTGTATAGTTCCATATCTAAATAAGTTGATTCTGTAATTTAAAAAGTTTCCAATAGAGAAATCTTCAGGCCCTCATGGCATTATGGGTGATTCTTCCAAATATTTAAGGAAGAAATATTAATTTTATACATCCCCTCCAGAGAAGGGAAAAAGATGGAACACTTCTAACTTATGTTAAGAGGCTAGCATAACTTTTGGTACTGAAGCTTGAAAAGGACATTTAAGAAATGAAAATTAGAGTCCAATCTCTTTCAAGAACAGATATATAAATATCCTAAACAAAATACTAGCACATTGAACCCATCAATATATAAAAAGGATGATATATCATGACCAAATTGGCTTTGAATGAAAATTAATCAGTGTAAGTCACCATATTAACAGAAAAAATAGGAAACTCACATGATGGTGTCAGTAGATACAGAAAAAGCATTTGATCATGCAATAATCATTCGTGATTAAAAACTCTTAGCAAATAGAGTTTCTTTGCTGTGCACCTGAAACTATCACAACATTGTTAATCAGCTATACTCCAATATAAAATAAAAAGTTAAAAAAAAACTCTTAGCAAATAGAAGAAATTTATTTTATCTGATAAAGAATATCTAAGGGGTTTCCCTGGTGGTCCAATGGTTAAAACTCTGCGCTCCCAATACAGGGCGCCTGGGTTTGATCCCTGCACAGGGAAAAAGATCCCGCATACCACAACTAAAGATCCCACATGCAGCAATGAAGATCCTGCGTGCTGCAACTAAGACACAGCACAGCCAAATATATAAGTAAATATTAAAAGAAAAAAAAGAATATCTACAAAAATACCTAGAGAAAACATAATCCTTAAGAGTGAGTATTTAAAAACACCCCCTTGATATGGGCAATGAGACAAGCTTACCTTTTATCACTCAACATTGTACTGGAGGTCTGAGCCAGTCCAAAAGAGTCAAGAAAAGGAAGAAGGAAACACATTAATCTCCGATGATATGGTTATGTATGTAGAAAATCCAAAAGAGTTCATGAACTATTAAAACAAATAACTGAATTTAAGCAAGGTTGCAGGATGCATGATCAAAATGTAAAAGTCAATTTGTGTTTTTATATACGTCACAAACTATAGCAAATAAAATTTTAAAAGATAAAATCTATAATTGCATAAAAAAACACATCAGATATCTGGCAATAAATATAATGAAATATGGGCAAGACCACCATATCAAAAAACTACAAATCATTACTGAAAGAAATTTAAAATGATCAAATTAATAGAAGTCTATATCATGTTCATGAATTGGAAGACCCAATTTGTAAAAATGCTGTATCAATCAGGGATCAACCAGAAAAGCAGAATCACTAAGACAAGATAAATAAATAAATACACACATATTATATATACATATAATATATATACATATAATATATATATGTATAATATATGTATATATATATATATATATGAGATTTGTGATAAGAATTTGACCTTACACAATGTGAGAGTTGGTCAAAGAGTCTCTGTAAAGCTGTTGTCTTTGTGTCTCATGCTGGAGCTTGAAATCTGTATGGCAGGCAGCTGAGAAAGGAGGATGGATATAAAGTGGGTAGAGCAAAGAAAAGCTGGAACACATGAGGACACATGAGTGAGCTCAGCTCTCACTGCCTCCAATCTTGGTGATGTGGGTGTCCTGCAGGAGATACTGGTGCCCACTAGCAAGGAGTCAGAGAAGCTGTAAGAGGATTCAGAGGAAGCTGGAGCAATTATAGGCCTGACTGCTGTTCCTATACCAGCAAAGTGAGCCAAAAGATAAGTGGCACTGTTCATGAGCTCTAATGATGCCTGCTCTGGAATTCTGAACATGAAAATCACGACTGCTGCTTCACTTCTGTCCTCCAAATCTCAGGCGAAAAAAATCTCCCATGGCTCACTCTAACCAAAAGCAATTGGGGAAGGGAATTCTGGGACATGTAGTTTTGCTTACCTAAATTGACACATTATAAAGCCACCACAGATACCAATTTTCCACCAAACTGACTTATTGACTTAATCCAATTCCAATAACAATCCCAGCTGTTGTTTTTATTCTCCCTGTAGAAATTGACAAGTTGATTCTAAGATTTATCTGGAAACGCAAAAGACCAAGAGCAGTTAATAGAACCTTGAAGAACAAGGCTTAGGGACTTACACTACCAGATATCAAGACTTGTTATATTGTTACAGTAATGAACATAATGGGTCCAAGGAGAGAAAAATAGAAAAAGGAAAGAGAATAGAAAGTCCAGAAAAAAACCTATATATATATTTATATACATATTTACCTCATTTGTGACAAAGATGAAACTATAGAACAGTAGTGAAATGATGGTCATTTAAATAAATAGTGCTGGGACAACTTGATATCTGTATGAAAAAATGAGTTTTTGTCCTTGCCTCACACCATATACAAAAAGCAATTGCAGGCGGATTATATCTAAATATAAAGGGTTAAATAATAAATCTCCAAGAAGAAATCATAGAGTAATATATTTATGAATTTGGAACTGGCAAAGAGTTTTAAAAACAGGACTCGGGCTTCCCTGGTGGCGCAGTGGTTGAGAGTCCGCCTGCCAATGCAGGGGACATGGGTTTGTGTCCTGGTCCGGGAAGATCCCACATGCCACGGAGCAGCTGGGCCCGTGAGCCATGGCCGCTGAGCCTGCGCGTCCGGAGCCTGTGCTCCGCAACGGGAGAGGCCACAACAGTGAGAGGCCCGCGTACCACAAAAAAAAAAAAGGACTCAAAGAATGTGCTGACCATAAAGAAAAAAAATGATTGGGACTTCCTTGGTGGCACAGTGGTTAAGAATCCGTCTGCCAATGCAGGGGACACGGGTTCAATCCCTGGTCTGGGAAGATCCCGCATGCTGCTGAACAACAAAGCCCATGCGCCACAACTACTAAGCCTGTGCTCTAGAGCCCGTGAGCCACAACTACTGAGACTGCGTGCTGCAACTACTGAAGCCCATGTGCCTAGAGCCTGTGCTCCTCAACAAGGGAAGCCACCACAATGAGAAGCCTGCATGTCACAACAAAGACCCAACGCAGCCAAAGATAAATCAATAAATATATATAAATCTTTTAAAAAAATGATAAATTGGATTTTGTTCATCAAAGATACCACTATAGAGTAAAAATCAAGCCCCAGAGTGGGAAGAGATGGTTACAATATATTTATATCTGACCACCGATTTGACAAACCTCAGATATATAAACAACTCCTACACATTAATTATAAAAAGGATATAAAAAACTATAGAAAAATGAACAAAAGATTGTAATGTTCTTAACCCGTAAGCATATAAACAATTTCAGTAGGAAATGCAATTTAAAACCACAATGAGATATCACGCTTACTTATCAGAATGGCTACAATATAAAAGGACTGGCTACCAAATGCTGGGGAAGAACTAGAGCATTGGAACTCTTATACCCTGCTGGTGAGATTGTAGAGGGTTACAACCATTTCAGAAAACTGGCAATGTCTACCAAAGCTGAACATATGCAAATCCCATGACCCAGCAATCTCACTTCTAGGTATATCCCCACCCCAAGAAATGCATATGCATTTCGGTTCCAGAACTTCATAGAAGCACTATTCATGATAGTTCCAAACTAGAAAACACATGTGTCCATTAATAATAGAATGAATAAAAAGTTGTATTCCACAGCAGTGAAAACAACACGGATGAGACCCACAAACACAATGGAAAGCAAAAGAATTCAGAAGATTCATATAAGTTTCAAAAACAGGCAGAAGTCTAATAGCATTAGAAGCCAGGGTTATGGTCACCATCTTGGGCAGGTAACCAGGGGGGAGAATAATGGGCTTCTGGGTGGCTGTAGTACTCTTAGTACTCTAAGTCTTGATCTAGGCGCTGATTACTTGGGTGTAACCAAACAGACAGAAAATAGAATCTAAAAAGATAAAATCTACAATTGCACAAAAACATTTATATTCATTTCACTTTGTGAAAATTTATCGAGCTGTACGCTTACAATTTGTGCACTTTTCTTTAGTTATGTTATACTTCAATAAGAAGTTTTCAAGGTGCTCAATTTTTCTACTAATCAAATAACAAATTATCAAATACTAATAAATAACAAAGCATGTGAGGGGGAAGAAACAATCTCATTGATGATCAGAGTAGAAATTGCAGCATATGATAAATTCTACTCAATGGATTATGTTTTAACTTAAAAGTATCTTTATCACCTGGGGAAAAAATGCAACACTAATGTCAACTATAAATATCAGTAGCCAATCTTTTCTCCCAAATATCAAACACTTAATTTTTATAATCAACAAGTACTTTTTTTATTTTTTATTTTTTTTACATCTTTATTGGAGTATAATTGCTTTACAATGGTGTGTTAGCTTCTGCTTTATAACAAAGTGAATCAGTTATACGTATATATATGTTCCCATATCTCTTCCCTCTTGCGTCTCCCTCCCTCCCACCCTCCCAACAAGTACTTTTTGATCTGAGAATATGAACAACAATTACAAAGAGATAATTTTTATATATGTCTTTCAGTCTTTCTTTTGGGTAAAATTCCTTATTTCTTTAAGAAAATTTTCAGTTGTTGTTTAAGGCTACAAACTTGCAATGAGTAGTAAATAAGTCCTAGAAATTTGTGCATTAGCATAGTCTAGTGAATATAGACAACAATATTGTATTATAATCAACAAACTTGATAAGAGACTAGAACTTAATTGATCCAACCACTAAAAAGAAATGATAATTATGTAATGTGATAGAGGTGTTAATTATTGCTACAATGCCAATCATATTACAATATATAAATATAACAAATTAACATGTTGTACACCTTAAATTTATACAATACTATGAGTTCAATTAAAAGGAGAAAAAATTTAACCAGAAACAAAAATAATTTCTCTATTTTTTAAAAGCACATTATGTTTTTCACATTTATTGACTTTTTTCAAAGTGGTGCGTAAAAAAATGGAATCATAGATAAAAGCTTTGTATTAGTAAGTCTACTAAATGGCTGCATATATATATACTTCTCTGTAAAAGGTAGGCTTTAAAATTTGCAAATTGCTACAAGCTGGCATGGCTCTTACAGTTCTTGGTAAAGACAGCCATCTAGTGGAAATGGCTTTACTCATTTTTAGAGACTGGCAAATAGCATGAATATGAACCTTCAGCCCAACTACAAAGTGCAATGTTGGTTTAAGGCTTAAAAAGAAATATAAAAAGAGCATTCAGTTGCTTCCTTATGTCCAGGTCTGAAAGTGAAGTGGGGGAGGGGAGGCAAGTTTTCGGGTAGGGAGAGAAATTGGTGCTTTGCACATAGTCTGGGGAATAGTGTGCCATTAGAGTAGAGAGAGCTCTGGACTCAAACATGCACTGCTTTGAGCTGCATCGAATGCTCTTTCAAGAGTGTAGGAAGAAGAAAATTTTGCAGGATAGCAGGAAGTTTCGCAATGAAAGCTGAACAACTAGCACCTAGTTGCGATGTCAGAAGTTCAGTTAGTTAGTAGTCATCAACCCAATTAGAGTTCCAGGTGAGTATTCCTTTAAGTTGATGGTTTAAATAACGAAAGCATTGTACTATACCAAATGCACCCTAAAGGCTCCAATTCTGAGAAGGGATGGTGTAAAGCAGAGTCTGAATTAGGGGTGAGGAAACCTGAGTTAGGTCTGCTTCTCGTGTGTACAATCTATATGACTCTGCTCATTTTACTTACCCAAATTACAGTTTTCTTGTTTAAAAAAATAGACAGTACAGTATAGTAATAATACCCGTTTCCGTGACTCATACCTAGGGAGAGAAAGAGTCTCTCCTTTTGATTCCTGTCTGAAACCTTGGATGCTAGTTGTAAATCAGTGCTACCCAGAGGCACAGAGTAAAACACTCTCTCATCATAGCTTACCATCAAACTGTGTTTTTCTAACTTTTGATGTCCACAGACCATTTAATGGATTTTTAGAGCATATGCAAGTCACCAAATTTAGCCTTAAAATCTATTAGCATTAAAAAATAAAGCATAGGGACTTCCCTGGTGGTGCAGTGGTTAAGAATCCGCCTGCCAATGGAGGAGACACAGGTTTGCTCCCTGGTCCGGGAAGATCCCACATGCCATGGAGCAACTAAGCCCGTGTACCACAACTACTGAGCCTGCGCTATAGAACCCGCTAGCCACAACTACTGAAGCCCACGTGCTTAGAGCCCACGCTCCACAGCAAGAGAACCCACAGCAATGAGAAGCCCGCGCACCGCAAGAGTAGCCCCCGCTCGCCGCCAACTAGAGAAAGCCTGCATGCAGCAATGAAGACCCAGCGCAACCAAAAATAAATAAATAAAATTAATTAATTTAAAAAATAAAGCATATTAAAATTATTAATAATATTCTGACCGGTTTGATCATGGATAACTTGAACTGACTACGGAGCCCGTGCTCTAGAGCCCGTGAGCCACAGCTACTGAGTCCTCGTGCCACAACTACTGAAGCCTGTGCGCCTAGAGCCTGTGCTCCGCAACAAGAGAAGCCACCGCAATGAGAAGCCCGCACACCACAACGAAGAGTAACCCCCACTCGCCGCAACTAGAGAAAGCCTGCGCGCAGCAACGAAGGTCCAACGCAGTCAAAAAAAAAACAAAAAAGGTCATGAAAAACCTAGGGGCAGGACGGGAATAAAGATGCAGACTTACTAGAGAGTGGGCTTGAAGATACGGGGAGGGGGAAGGGTAAGCTGGGACAAAGTGAGAGAGTGGCATGGACATATATACACTACCAAATGTAAAAATCGATAGCTAGTGGGAAGCAGCCACATAGCACAGGGAAAACAGCTCGATGCTTTGTGACCACCTAGAGGGCTGGGGCAGGGAGGGTGGGAGGGAGGGAGACGCAAGACGGAAGAGATATGGGGATATATGTATATGTATAGTTGATTCACTTTGTTATAAAGCAGAAATTAACACACCATTGTAAAGCAATTATACTCCAATAAAGATGTTAAAAATAAATAAATGAAATATTTCTTCTCATTGCAAACTTAAAGTATTTATTAGCTGTCCTTAATCATTGGCATAATTCACTATTTTCTTCAATGCTGAGTGAAGACCCAGAGGTATATGTAGATTACCTGCTGAGCTATGGATCTGTGTTTAGACACCGGTTCTTTTATTTGCACAGCAGCACATCCCTTGCTCTAATATAGCTGGTACTCAATCATTACTAAATCCACCACACCTTTTCCATTTCACATCACAGGTTCACAAAATAATTATCAATCATAATCTCTCCCCCTGTAGCATAAGGTTTCAGTGTTAAATACATAAAGCCATCAAGTGCGTATCTACTGCCTGTATAAAATATATAGAGTTACGAGGTGACTCATAATTTCAGTGCTTTTAAGCAACCGTCGAGTGAAGTAGCTTCTAGACTGGGTATGTGATAGTAATTGCCTTCCACAGCTATATTCCAGATATTCAAAATTCAATAGTGTTATTTGATAAATTTTGCTAAATGCTTTCTAAGAGGAAAGTATCAATTTTACTGATATGGCTCTTAGTACAATCATCGTACTAATACCATAACTTATAGCTGTTTTTACTATGAGGAATGAAATTTTGAATGATGCTTCTTTAATTTTGTCCTCTTTTTCACCTTTAGCAACCCAAATTCCTCAATTTAAAGCTGGGAAGCATTATTTTGTGCATATTTGGCTTACTAGAGGGATCATGGTATTTTAATTAAAAATGACCCTTACGTTTCCATGGCATGAACCATTTGACAAGTTTCCATAACAGATAATGCTCTGGAGACTAGGACAACAATTCTAATAAGAAAATGTGCAAAGGATATGAACATGAATTTGCCTAACTTACAATGCAGGGAACTCCAATAAGCAAATTAAGAAATGCTTAAATGCATCAATAATCAGAGAAATTCAAATTAAAACGATGAGATATCAGTTTCTATTTCTTAGAAAGCTATATCATGCCAAATTTGGAGTTACAGGAACTCTCAGGGACAGCTGGTACCAGTAGACAGGTGTAATCTAGCAGTACTTGATAAAATTAAAGTTTTATCAAGTATAATATATAAAATTATATATTATATACATTAATATATAACTCTGCTCCCAGATATGTGTGCCAAGGAAATTTCACATAGGTAAATGTGGGAACTCATTTAAGAATTTTAATTTCAGCATTATTTGTAGTGGTAGGTGGTGGGATGCTCCCTTGAGTGTCCATTACTGGGACAGGGGCTAGGTGTGGTGGTTCCACACCATAGAACAAGGCAATAATCAGAAATAGCTAAGCAGATTTACACATGGCAGTATAGATGAACTTAAAAGCATAGTGTAGAGTGAAAAAAAGAAATAAAATATATAGCAAAATACTATTTAAGTAAATTACAATTATCTTTACGCAAAACAATATATTTTGTAAGTACACTTAAGAGCCAAAAAGATATCTATTCAACTCATTGGCATGGTTGCCTATGAGGGATGAAGGAGAAAGGCATGAGGAATAGGGGTTAAAGGAAATAAATAAAATAAGGGCGAGGCCGTGCACAGACCAATGATGATAATGGGCCATGAAGTGGAGAATATGATTAACTCAACCCTGTGCACCTGGGGCATCCACCCCACCTTCCCACCTCCACCAAAAAACCCAAAAAAGACCTATGATTAAAAAAAGTCTGCACCCTTACAATCATGTCTTTGTCTTGCATGTATATCTCATCTCTTCAGATAAAGTTGTTCCAAGCAAGTTTGGGCATACCTGACTTAGAAAATCTTGCTTTTGAATTTGCCTTTGAAAAGGAGCTGTGAAGGACTAATATTTAACAGATTTTATGCTTTTCCCAAACCACAATAACAAGAATTAAAGAGCTCCTCCAAGCCGAAGCCAAAATGGAAATAGAATAAAACTAGAATGAGATATATAATACTATTTATAGAAATGAAAATTACCTTTACACAAAACAATATATTTTGCAAGAACACTTATAAACAGAAAGATACTCATTCAACTCATTGCTGTTAAGGAATGAAAGGGATGCTCCCATATACATCCCTACTGGCTTGCAATAGTAAGAATGTTTAGAGATGGGGAGAGGTTCGAAGGAAATTCACTAGATTCTAGGCACTGCAATAGATATTTCATATAGGTTCTCTCATTTAATTCCTACAACAGCCCTGTGAAGTAGGTTATTATCTCTATTTTGTAGGAAATAGGAAAACTGAGACTGAAAAGCATTCTAAATATCATGTAGCTCTTGAGTGGTAGAACTGGGACTCAAATCTTGATTAATTCTGAGGAAGAGCATAATAAAAATCATGGATATGCTTGAATCTGGTTTTGTCCTCACACTAGACAATCATGGCTTAAATGATATAGATACTGGGCTTCCCTGGTGGCGCAGTGGTTGAGAGTCCGCCTGCCGATGCAGGGGACACGGGTTCATGCCCCGGTCCGGGAAGATCCCACATACCGCAGAGCGGCTGGGCCCGTGAGCCATGGCCGTTGAGCCTGCGCGTCCGGAGTCTGTGCTCCGCAACGGGAGAGGCCACAACAGTGAGAGGCCCGTGTACCGCAAAAAAAAAAAAAAAAAAAAAAAAAAAAATATATATATATATATAGATAGAGAGATAGATATAGATAGATAGATAGATAGATAACTGGTAGAGAGATCCTAAGGAAAAATCAGGCCCAGAGCCTTGAGAGTAACTTAACCTGTAATTAGAAGCGTTTAGTTTTTCAATTCTCCTAGCTATGTGGTATTTTTCCATGGACTTTTAAAACATATTTGTTACTCTTTAACTGTGTTAAAAGTAGAAAATGCAGTGGTCTGGTTTGTACATATCATGCTGCATCAAGCTGACATTTTACCCTCTAGCTAGTTACTCATTAAGTAGAGCATATGATAATCAGACATTTGATACTGGAATTGATTGAAGTTGGAGCTCTGGATTTCCTGTTAGACTCATGTCAATGAATCCAGTAGAAAAGAGTTTATAGTAGTTCATATTTATTGTCATATCATAATGTGATATTGGCATAAAACGAGTATGCAGCCTTCCAAAATAAGTTTCCTGAGAAAAAATTTTACATTTCTCCTTAAAACACTTTATAATGAATACTAAATACATCTGTATTCAGATTTATAAAGAAATAAATGATCTATTGGATCTATTCATATCCAGTTTTAATATACTGACCTTAAAATTTCAATTATAGATTACCCACAGTTCACTTTTTTTTTTTTTTCACAGTTCACTTTTTAAAATTTCTGTTGTTCAGGAAGAGGACAGGAAAAACGAGCCAGCGGACAGAAAAGGGAAAGTGGGCAATGTAGTAATGACTGGTGACAAAAAAAGTTGTTTTTGTTTTGTTTTGTTTTTGTAAATTGAGAAGAGAAAGAAAATAGGCCAAAAGGAGAAGTAGAAATCTAAATGATTTGCTACTGGTAACGGGACAGAAGGGAGTATGAATTTGACTTGCTTGGTTAAAAAAATATTTGAAAAAATGAAGTGTGTTGGTGGATGTGTGGGTACAAACAGAAACAGTTAGAAGTTGGACTTTTTGTTTTGGAAGATTTATTTCCAAGTCTACAGGCTCATCCTGGAAAAGCTTACTTGGTATGTTCACTGCCAACGACATCAGCTAATGACTACAATAAAGGAAATAGGCAGGGTCCACATTTGGAAGAGAATATATAGTCTTCCCTTTACATCATGGACTGGAACACTTTTATTTATTTATTAATTTATTCATTTATTTTATTTTTGGGCCCTGCTGAGCCACATGTGGGATCTTAGTTCTCCTACCAGGGATCGAACCCCTGCCACCTGTAGTGGAAGCGTGGAGTCCTAACCACTGGACTGCCAGGGAATTCCCACTTCTTCCTTTCTAATTTGGATTCCTTTTATTTCTTTTTCTTGCCTGATTACTCTGAGTAGGACTTCCAGTACTATGTTGAACATGAGTGGTGAGACTGGTGAGTGGACACCCTTGTCTTGTTCCTGATCTTAGAGGAGAAGCTTTCAATCTGTCACCACTGAGTATGATGTTAGCTGTGGGCTTGTCATATATGGCTTTTATTATGTTAATGGATGACCCACATCCATTAAATCAGAATTATTTTAGATTGGGATCAGCCACTGGCTCGGCTCTGCAGATGGGCAGAACTGCTGGCTGAGATCTCTGCTCTGGCACTGCTGCAAGCAGGAACACGGTCTGCCAAGATTGGAGACTGGTTGCTGGAAGCCCTGCTCCCCTTCTCCATCTCTATCTGATCCCCAGTGGCTGAGCCCTGAAGATCCCCCCAGTGGTCCCTGCGAGATGAGAACTGAGTGAACCTCCTGGGAAGAATCCTGCAATGCTGGGGGAGCTGGATATCCACCTTGGGCTCTCTTTTCCCACTGGAAAAATTGTAGTACTAGGGGAGTCCTCTTGGTGCAGTGCTATGCTGGCCTAGGGGAGGGGTGACATGGTCAGAGTGCCCCTTGACACTTCGAAAGGGGTCCTTCTCAGTCTCTGTGGTCCAGGAGTATGCTCTAGCCTCAACCCCAGTTTCTGGGATTTTCACAGTGGTGCCATGTCTATGGATGGTTGCTGATGGTGTTTTGTGAGAAGGACTGAAGTTGGGAATGATTATGTTGCCATCTTGATGGCGTCACTTTTAGCCAGGCTTCTGATATAAGAGAAGGTGCATTTAGATATCAGAGAAGTACATTCTCTGGCATGAACTTAAAAAGCAAATCTTTTGTGTTGGTTCTTTGAAGGGAGAGTCGTATTCTTGTATAAAACATGCAAGACTCATAGTTGACAAGTTAGGAGCCTGGTCTGAGAGCCTCTTTACTCTGTACTTAGACCAGCTACTGATGAATGATGAAATTTGGGGAAGTATGACTCTTCAAAGGACCTTTTATTTTCATTATTTAAAGAGCAGAGGCTAGAAAATAAGATCTACCAATGAAGTGACAGGGAGTTGGATCTCACTGGTCAGGTGATCTAAGGCAGAGCCGGAAGTCCTTAGTCAGTTGGTTGCAACCCTGACTGCTCACTTAAATTATCTGGGAAGATTTAAGAAAGTGAGTAAGGGAGAGTGTGCATGTGTGTGTGTCTGTGTGTATCTGTATGTGTGTATGTATGTGTGTGTGTGTGTGTGTGTGTGTGTGTGTGTGTGATCCCACCACCCTAAAATAGTTCTGATTTAATTGCTTTGGGGTAACGTGGACTGGCACCCTTTTAAAAGTAGGGTGCCAAAGTTCCTACTCCCTTCCCTTTGACATTTTGGAGGCGGCTGGCCATGATTTCCAAACAGGGAGGAAGCAGGAGAGCTCGCTGACACTGAAGTGGAGGAATAAGCATGCTGGCTGCCAATTTTTGTCACTGAGGCAGATAGCAGACTGTCATAGGCAGCGGGGAGGTAGGCATGTGATGGCAATCAATTTTGGTATGGCATAAGTGCTATTCGCTGACGTTCTATATTCTGATTTAAAGCATAGGCATTTTTGATTTGGCGATGGGGATAGCAGTGATGCTGGGTGAAAGGGGAGGAGTGGGACTGGGTGGCGATGTCTAATGTCTGACCTAGTAAGTTCTTGTGTTAGGAAGAAGTTCTTGTGTTATCTTCCCTTGCCTGTTAGGAAAGACTTTGCAAGGAGCGTATGGTTAAAATTGATAGAGTCCTGCAGAACTTCTCAAAGGAGGATTTGGGTCTTCATTTATTGATGCTGATTATAGTATCCTACTTTCTAGCTTAATCCAGGATTTATCTTTGACCCAATAAATTGCTGATAACTCTTGAAACATAAAGAATTTATATTCAAGGAGTCATCTGCACCTCGGTCACATAAACTGGTAAGTCAAGGGTTTGTACTCTTTCCATTCAACAAGTGTTCATTGCATTCTTGCTGTTCTAGCTGTGATGTGGGAGACTGAAAAAAAGTACAGTGTATTCTAAGGATTTACTCGTGAGTAGGAAACTCTGAGTCTAATAAGAGAGGTAAGCTATAACTTAGATCAGTTTGTAGTATAAACAAATATATATTTAAGAGAAAACTTGGATCTAAAAACTGCAAAAATTCATCAAAAAAAAGGAGCCAATTGTGGTCTGGAAAGGTTACTTGGAGAAGGTTAGATTTTGACTTGATTTCAAGGGATGGAGCCAGATTTAGATGGGAGGAGAGAAGATGTGTTCTAAATGGTCAGGGCCTGATTTAACTTTTAGAAGAAAATTTATGATGTGTGTATACCATATGCAATTCAAAATAAAACAATTCTAAAACTGTAAGCACAAAACATGCATGCATGATGAAATTAAACAGTTTATTTTAGTTTTCTGGTTGCAAAATTCTGGATAAATGCATTATAGTTGAATCTCTCTTTCTCTCTCTGCCCTCTGTTTTGCTAGTGTTTTAAATACCTACTTACTTTCTCTATTAGATTATCCAGCAACTTGGAATGGGGAGATCAAGGCTTAGATATAATAAAGAATAAGAGAACAGTAAGGACAGTTTGTTCTTATTTATTTGTTTTTATTTGAGTGGTAAGATTTAGATTAGGAAAGAGTAGGAGATAAATTCAATGGATTGGTGTGACTGGATTTTAGAATCTTTGAATGCTAACTAGATGAACATTACCTGGTAGATTATGAGAAGTCATTAAAGGTTTTAGAGTGTGATGGTATGAAATCACTATAACAGATTTATCAAAGAAGTGGCTTACTTTATGATCTTTATGTACTAGTGGAAGGTTCAGATAAAGATAGACTGGAGGAAGTTGAGACTAGGTAAGATATTGGAAAAATATATATATATTTGCTTCTTTATCCTTCCTGTAATTTACTCCATTTCCAGGATTATTTCATCCATAAGTTAGCTGAGTTTGTTTCTCTCTTCCTTCTCTCCCTCTTTCCTTCTCTTTTCTTATCCAGAATGTTCTTCTACATAAAAGAAAAACATGTTTGTCCTCACAAACATTCATAAATAAAATAATTGAAAGAGCTATGATTTCATTTGGCTGTTAATAAAGGAAAACCTAACTAACAATAGCCTAAACCATAAGAATATCTATTGTTTATTTAATAAGAGCATCAGAAGTGGGCAGTTCCAGGCTTATTCACTGGCTCAATGATGTCATCAGGATTTACGTCTTCCTGTCTTTCCATTGTACTATTCTCATTGAGTTGACTTTTAGTCTTCATGAATGTCACCTCATTGTTGCAAGATAGCTGCCACAGCTCTGAGCATTATATCTTCAAAGCCATGTTCCAAGAAGGAAGGAAGAGACAGGTACAAAACATTAGTTACTTCTAAGACTTGGTCTTTTTATTTGAGATGTGAAATATTTTAGTTAATTTTCCCTTCCTTTGAAAAAAATCAGACGACATGTTTACTGTACAACAGTCTATGCCAAAGTAGAATAGGATTACCATGACTGGTTTAGGTGAATCATGATTCATTGTTGGGGACTGGGGTAGATCAATGGCTCTATGGTTACTTGAAAAAAATCAGGCTTTTATTGTCATGGAAGTGGGGTATGAGGCTTAAGTGATGGGTGGAAAATGAACCATGTGTGTCATAATTATTAATTTAGAAAAAGTAGAAGAAATGGTAAAGAATGGTAATATAGGATAACTCAAATTTGGGCAGAGGTATATGGGAAGCTTATTAATTCTACAAATACAATAACTGAGCTCCTACTACATGTCAGGCACTTTTTTAGATGCTAAGGATACAGTTGTAAATAAAATAGCGTCTGTGTGTCTATGCATGTGTCAGTGTTGGAGGGACAATATAGAAATAAACCAATACATATTAATGATAAAGTCAAGTTGTAATATGTGCAATGAAGTAAGAAGTATGTGCATAATGCTATTTTAGATACAATATTTGGAGAAGGTGTCTCTGATAGGGTGATGATTTAGTAAAGACCCGAATAAATGAAGGGGAGACGTATCTGGCGGAAGAGTGTTCCAGGAAGAGAGAACAACAAATAGAAAGACCCTGATGAGGAACATGCTTGGCATGTTGGAGTAACAGCAAGGAGGCCAGCAATGCTGACGCAGAGTGAGCAGGCAGGAGAGTGGTGGATGTGGATGTTGATGAGGTGGCTGGAAATCAGATCATACAAGGCCTTGTAGATTATGGTAAGGAGTTCTGCTTTATTCTGTTTAAAGATGTTGGAAGGCTTTGAGCAAAGAAGTAATATGATGAGGTTTGCATTTTAAAAGAGATAACTTCAGAGCTGTTCTTTGGGAAATAGATTGTAGGGGGTAAGAACGGCGGCAGAGAGACTATGGCAATGGCCCAGGCAATAGATCATGCTGACTTAGATGAAGATAGTAGTGGTGGAGGTGGTGAGAAATATTTAGATTTGGAATACATTGTGGAGGTGGAGCAAGCAGAATTTGCTAACAGATCAGATGTGGGGTGTGGGAGAAATAGAGGAGTCAAGGTTGACTCCAAGTTTTTTTTTAAATGATAAAAGTGTCAATTCATTAAGAAGATAAAACAACAATAATATGTATGCACCCAACAACAGAGCTTCAAAACACATGAAGAAAAACTGACAGAACTGAAGGGGGAAATAGACAATTCAACAATAATTTTTGGACACTTCAATATCCCATTTTCAATAATGGACATAACAACTAGACAGATCAACATGGAAATAGAAACTTGATCAAATTATAAACATAGTAACAGACACAGAACATCTATAAAACACTCCCTCAACATCAGAATATATATTCTTCTCAAATGTACATGGGACCTTCTCCAAGAGAGATCATATGTTAGGGCTCAGATTTAAAAGAATTGAAATCATACAAAGTGTGCTCTCCAACTCCAATGAAACAAAGTTAGAAAATCACAATAACAGAAGGAAATTTGAGAAATTCACAAACATACAGAAGTTAAACAACACACTCCTAAATAATCAATGGATCTACCTGGCTGGACAGCTGGATTGGGAGATGTTAATCCTGTAGATGATTGATGGTGATAAGCCTTAAGGCTAGAGGCAGTGTTAGGTAAGGCCTAAGAAATGCTGCTGTGTTCAACTCTCAAATATTTCTTGGATCTGTCTTTGTCTGCAAACAAACATACATTTAATGGCTTCTGAGATAAGCTCCCAATCCCATTATAATCAAACTTTGTGAATCTATTAGACTATTACTCATTACTGCCAGTCCAACTGCCCAGCAACTCCAAGTTTTTGACTTAGGCAATTGAGGGAATGCAGAAGGCTTCTTCAGCCCAAACTGTTCATTTAGTCATCCCTGGTTTCAAAAGAGGCCGAGAAAGCAATAATTTCGCTTTCCTAACTTCTATACTAGAGGAAACAAAGAAAGAAAAGTAGGGATGAATGCCAAGTGAGCCAACCTGTGATGCCCGCAACATAGTTATTATAAAAAATGGCACATGTTGGGACTTCCCTGGCGGTACAGTGGTTAAGACTCCATGCTCCCAAAGTGGAGTGCCTGGGTTCAATCTTTGGTCAGGGAACTAGATCCCACATGCATCCCACAACTAAGAGCTCACATGCTGCAACTAAGGAGTTTATGAGCTGCAACTAAGGAGCCCACCTCCTGCAACTAAGGAGCCCGCGAGCTGTAACTAAGACTTGGCGCAACCAAATAAATAAATAAATAATTTTAAAAAATGGCACATGTGACACCACTGATGACTGAGTTTGTTTTGGCACATGCCAGTCACCCCTTTCTCGTGTACTCTCTGTCCTCGGGGTACATCTTTACTTGGTCAGTGCCTATTAAGGCCTCCCTGGTTTCCACTTGGTGACTTAAGCCATATGTCAACTTTGAGGTTGCTGAGTGTACATTACCAAAGCAATTGATTTCTGGATACTTTCCAGACTGTTCTTCTGAAAAAGCCAATCGACTATGTGGAAAATTAGGCATTCTTGCCTTATGTAACCATCGTTTTATTTATTTATTTTTTGCCTGAAATTTTGTTAACACAGATGGCATTGACACCGTCCTTGAAGCCATTTCAGAGAAACTGGTTTATTTATTTCTACTCCATTGGTGGGAGATGGAGTTAAATCTGTAGTATTTTCAGTGGCAACGTGTGATTCTGGGGCCAGTAGTAGGTCATTTTAGAACTTCCTCTTCCTAATGTGTTTTTCACATTGAAACGTGTTGGTTTAAGAAGGTAGAAGCAGGTCTCCTCTCACCTTCCTAGGGAGGGAGGGAATGGTTGGAGCAGGTTCTTAATTCACTCTGTAACATTAACTGACCCTAATCATGTGAGCTGGATCATTTGGCTAAGTGAGGAAAGCAGTGTTCCAGTTGGAGTGATTAGCATGTGTGAAGGCCTAGAAGCGATATGGAGTGTTGGCTCATTTAAGAACCCAAAAGAAGTTCAGTGAGACTGTTTGTCATGTGTGATTACAGGTACTCAGTGGGGAACAAGGAAGCACGTGCTGAAATCTACCAGTGTTGGGGAGCAGGGAGGGTGGTTGAGAAAGGAGTTATAGAAGAAGTGAGGCTTGAGCCAAAGCTTCATGTATTCATTAATCTATTGTTGGAAAAAAACCCAAGATCATGTGCCAGGTGCTGGCAGAGTGCTGGGTATAAAAGTGATGAGCCAAACAAATATTCCCTGGCACCCTTTCTCATGCAGTGTATGATCTAGTTCTAGTGGGAAAACACACTAGAAATAATCAAATAAATAGGTATATAACACAAACCAAGTAAATTATACAAAGGCAAAGTACAAGATGGTATACTAGAGAGACCTAATTTAGATTGAGGGTGGTAGTGGTCGGGGAAAACCTCTGAGGGAATGACATTTAAGCGGAGACCAGAGGATAAGTAAGAGACCAGCAAAGAGCCATGGAAAGTGGTTCAGCAGAGAGAAAAACATAGGTGAGCTCCCTGAAGTGGGAAGAGCTTGATACGTTTGAGGACCTGAGAGAAGAGCAGTGTGGCTGGAGGAGAGTGAGAAGTCAAAAAGGATATGAGATGAAGCCTAAAAGTTACAAGGAGCCAGGTCATGTAGTGTCATGGTAAGGGTTCTTGATTTTGACACTAATTTTAATAGGAAGCCACTGAAGGGTTTGGACCAGGTTTATATTTCTAGATTTTTTTTTTTTCTGGCCCTTGTGTGATGAATAGTTGGGAGGGGCAAGAGTAGAAGCGAGATCAGTCAAAAGGTTATGACAGTAGTCAGGAAGGAAAACAGAGGTGGCTTGGTTGGGGCCAAATCCTCAGCAGAAGAGGATGGGTTTGAGATATATTTTGGAGGTAGAATCAGCAAGAATTTGTGGTGAATTAGATTTGGGAAGTAAGGAAGAGGGAAATAACAATGATGACTTCCAGGTTACTGGTTGGAGCAGCTGTTTTGACGGAGGTGTCTTTTACTGAGAGGTAGAGCAACAGGCTTGGATGACGGAGGGTGTAGAAAGAATGAGTTCTGTTTTGGACATATTAGATGTGAGCAGCTTATGAGATATCCAGGTGGTGATATGAGTCTTGAGGTCAGGAGAGAAACCTGGATTAGAGATAAAAATCTGGGATTTGATAGCATAGAATTGATACTGGAATAAATGAGAATGGGTGAGATCATCCAGTATAGAGTGAGAAGACTCCTGAATAGAGGCCTAGAATAACTCCACACTCTTCAGAGATGGGGAAGAAAAGGGAAGGCTGGAAGAGGAAACCTAGACAGAGCAAGCAGGGAGGTAAGGAAGAAACTAAGGAGGTGAAGTTTCATGGAACTGGAACAGCAGGGTGTTTCAATGTGGAGGATGTGGTCAATTGAGAGGTTTAGTAAGATTAGGATTGAAAAGTGTCTATGGGATTTGGCAACCTGAGTAAGGAAAAATTTATTAGAGTGGGTCAGTGATGGGGGAAGATGGGAGAAGGTTGAAAAGTGAATGAGAGACACGGAAGTGGATCCCGTTGGTAGACAATGCTGTCAAATGTAATTACTGTCTTTAAAAGTAGGAAAGCAAGATTATCAGGGAAGTTATTGGGATTTCTGGGCAGTGTGAGATTGCTGGTCACTAATTTAAAGGGAGATTAGTCTGCACAGTTGTGTGATATTCCAAGCTATACCAGTTACTTGGGTGCAGGCCCAAAGAAGCAGGGTCCTGGCTGGGGTTTTCCAGGTGAGATGTTTGCCTGTGCAGGTGAGTGGATAGGGTGAGAGTTGGTGAAGATGTGGGGGTCTGGGATAATGTCGGGGTGGGAACGGATGAGAATTCTAAGCCAAAGGAACAGGCATAGGGTCGAGGAGGTGCTGCAAGAGATGAGGCTTGGAAGTTTTAAATGGAGGTATAAAAAGTCACCTTCTCTTTCATGGACTTTCCATTCATGTCCTTTTCTCACTGGTTATTATCCTTTATACATTAATAATATAAACCTTTTGCTTGTCTTGTAATTATGTACATATTTTTGTTTTTCATATACATTTTCATTTAGTTTTGTTTGTGGTCAGTAGAAATCACATTTTTAAATGTTAAATTGATTCATCTTTTTCAGACTTTCCCCTCCTAAACTTCCTATGGAATTTATAAATTGCTTTCCCTCAGAGATTGTATAGATTTTAATTTATATTTTCTTTCTTTAAAGTTTTAATTTTTTTACATGCAGTTTTTATATAGTCTGTATAGTGAAGGTCTAAATGAAGTTTTTGTATAAAAACTAAGCAAAGGCATTTTTTAAAATAAATCTTTCCTACATTCTTTATTATTTATTGAATTTATATACGTAGAAATGTATGTATGTGTATATACATGTGTGTGTTTCTAAGAGACACATTTTGGTATATATACATTCTGATATTTTTCTGAGTGTCTCTACCTATGTCTAAGTCTACATTTGTATCTGCACACACACACACACACACACACACACACACACACACACACACGGAAACTTCAACAATACATTCATACTGTAGGGTTGTGTATCAGTCAGGGTCCTGCTAGGAAACCGCACTCAAGTTGGTTATTATAGGGTTTGAAGAGTTTAACAGAGGGAGGATTTACAGAAGTATGAGGCCAGGGTTAGAGGAACTAGCAGGTAGAGCACATCTAGAAACTAGATATCTCAGGAAACCTTTTCCACCCTAGGCCTCTGGGGTTTGAAAGAGTCTGGGGAGGGAGCTGTTATTGGAACCTGGTGGGAGCTGTAGCTGAGGGAAGGACCATTTAACAGGTACTGTGGACTCAGGTATGGAAACACAGCATGGCACACCACAGCCCAAATGCAGGAAATAAAAATTCCAATCTCTCTCCTGCTTCCTGTCTCTTGCTGGTGACTCCCATTGGTCAAATGCAACAAAAAGTCACTTTTGCAAATATTTACTATTGTTATGCTTTGATACTATCTTTAATCATTTGACAGGTGGAAATATCTTTATCTCATTATTTTAATATGCATTTCTCAGATTAATAGTAATGTTATGTTTGTTCTTTGTCTATACAACATTTGTATTTCTTAAAAATACAGTTTGAAATGGGCTCACAGACATAGAAAACAAACTTATGGTTATCAAAGGGGAAAGAGGGGAAGCAATAAATTAGGAGTTTGGGATTAATAGATACAAGCTACTATATATAAAATAGCTAATCAATAAGGACCTGCTTGCTATATAGCACAGGGAACTCTACTCAATGTTCTGTAATAACCTATATGGGAAAAGAATCTGAAAAAGAATGGATATATGTATATGCATAACTGGATCACTTAACTGTACACCTGAAACTAACATAACATTATAAATCAACTATACTCCAATATAAAATAAAAATTAAAAAAAGAATATATGTATGTATAATGGAATCACTTCGCTGTACACCTAAAACTAACACAACATTGTAAATCAACTCTCCTTCAATAAAAAATGCACTGTTTATGATTTTGCATGTATTTCTAATGAAACATTAGTTTGTTAGAGATTCTTTTATATTTGAGCAACTCTTTCTCTGTCATAACATATTACATTTTTCTCCCCACAATTTGCCTTTTCTTTTTTGTTTGTGTTGTTTTTTCTTGTTAGAAAGAAATTTAAGGTTGTGTGGGGTTTTTGCCAGTTTTTATATTTTGACTTCTTTTGATTTGTGCTTAGAATACCATTTGATTTGATTTGAGACATTATTGCTATATTTGGGTCTTTTTGGGATTTTATATTCTGTTCCACTGACCTGTCTATGATTGCCCAAATTTCAGCCTAACGTTTATGTTATTGTGGCTTCTTAGCACATTTTGTTAGCTTGTTGGACGGGTTTCCCTGCACTGATATTCTTTCTATATTGTTCTGTGTTTTTTTCTTGTATGCTTATTCTTGCAGATGAAATTTTGAATCATGTCAAATTGGAGGAAAATCCTGTTGGCATTTTTATTTTCATTGTGTTGCCTTGGATTAATTTCTACAGAATTGACATCTTACCACTGAGCCTTCCTAGTCCAGAAACACCTCTTACAGTTTTCCAAGACTACTTTATGCCCCTCAGTAAAGACTTGTAGTTTTCTTTACATTAGATCTGCATATTTATTTTAAATGTATTTTGAAATACTTTGTTTTGTTGTTATTACAATATATAAAAACCATTATTTTGGTATGTTTTACAACCAACCACCAACTTATTGGAATTTCTTCCACTAGTCTTTCATTTGATTTATTTTTGTAATTCTGTTGGAAAACCAGTTCATCTACAAATAATGACATTTCTATCACCTCCTTTTCAATATTTATATTTCTTATTCATTTTACTTATTTAATTCTACTAGCTAGAAATGTCAGATTAATTAAAGAAACAATGAAGGTAGTAATAGTGGGCATTCTTGGCTTTATGGGAACTCATCTAGTATTTTATCATTAATAGCATTTTGGATATCAGCTTGAGAGACTTTTTAAAAATCATTTTATGAAACATTTATGAAATTCTCTTAGAATGAAAAATATCAGGCTTTAAAAATGTTAGCTGAAAATTTAAATTTTAACTAATTAATATAATTTATCATATTAATACTTTTTCAATATTATGTAATCTTTGCATTCATTGCATTAAGCTTGCATGATTAAAATATTCTAAAATATACTGCTGGGTTAAAATTTTCAATATTTTCTTTAGGATTTTAAAAACAGCTTTTTAAAGGTACAATTGAAATATACTAAACTGCACCTATTTAAAGTTTAAAATCTGATAGGTTTTGACATGTGCACACGACTGTGAAACTATCATCACAGTCAAGCCCCGAAGTTTCCTCATTCCCATGTGTAATCCTCCCCTCTCTCCCCATCCCCACCCCTTTCCACACTCCTCCCCACACCCTATCCCCAGGCAATTCTGTTCTGCTTTCTGTCACCATAGATTATTTCCATCCTCTAGAATTTTATATAAATGAAATCATACAGTAGGAATTTTATCGGCAGGGGTTGACTTCTTTCACATAGCAAAATTATTTTGAGTTGCACATATTTATAGTGTATTCCTTTTTACTGCTTAATAGCAGTCTACCGTGTGGATATACCACCTTTTGTTTATCCATTTACCTTAGTGGACATTTGGGTTGTTTCCAGTTTTTTGTCATTACAAATAAAGTTGCTTTGAATATTTGCGTGTGGGTCTTTGTGTGGACACATACTTTCATTTCTCTTGGGTTGATACCTAGGAGTGGAGTAGGATAGCTGGCTCCTATGGTAGATTTATGTTTTATCTTTTGCTCAGTTTTAGCATTTTGGTTTGAAATATTTTAAACACACAGTGAAGTTGAAAAGACTTTTAAGTGACCACCTTTATACACACTATAAAATTGTATCATTAACATTTTATGCTCTTGCTTTATCAGATGTCTATCAATGCAATGAATTCTCTATCCACCCATCAATCTACCTTTTTTCTGATGCATCACAAAGTAAATTGCAGACATCAGAACAATTCACCCTAAATATTTCAGTAAGCATTCATTAGCTATTCAAATCATTAGTATTCAATACTTGTTTACAGCTTTTTCTTATGATATGAAGTTTACATACAATGAAATGTATACAGAATTGTTCCTTTGCTGAGTTTTTGACAAATAAATGCATGTGTGGAACCCAAACCCATATAAAGATATAGAATGTTTCTAGCACCCCAGAAAGTTGCTCACGACTGTGCATAGTCAGTCCCCAGCTCTGCTTCACCCAAAACTAGAACGTCTATACAATGCTGGTGAGAATCTAAAATAGTACAACCACTTTGGGAAAATTTCTGGCCATACCTTATGAAAGGAAACATATGCCTACTTTATGAGCCAGATATTGAATTCCTAGGTATTTACCCAAGAGAAATGAAAGCGTGGTTCACAGAAAGACTTGTATGAGAGCATTCATAGCTTTACTCATAATAGCCCCAAGCTGGAAACAGCTCAGGTGCTCATCCGTAAGAGGCTGGATAAACAAACTATGGTTTATTCATACAACTGAGTACTTCTCAGCTATAAAAAGGAAAAAACTACTCATATATACAATAATACAGATAAATTTCAAAGTCATTGTGATGAGTGAAAGAAGATTTACACAAAATGGTAAATACTGTGTGATTCCATTTAGATGAAGTTCAAGGGCAGACAAAGCAATCTATGGTGGAAAAACTGAGAATTGAATTTTTTTTTTTTCAAGAAGCAGCCAAACAATTTTCCAAAATGGTGGTACCACTTAACATTTCCTTCAGCGTTATATGAGAGTTCCAGTTCCTTCACATCCTTGCCAACACTTGGTACAGTCAGACTTTAAAATTTTAGTTATTCTAATAGGTATATAGTGGTTTTAATTTACATTTCCATAATGACTAGTGATATTGAGCATCTTTTTATGTGTTTATTTGCCATCCATGTATCTTTTTTGGTGATGTATCTGTTTAAATATTTTTGCCCATTAAAAGAAAATTGGGTTCTTTGTTTTTTTTTTTTTTTTGCGGTATGTGGGCCTCTCACTGTTGTGGTCTCTCCTGTTGCGGAGCACAGGCTCTGGACGCGCAGCCCCAGTGGCCATGGCTCACGGGCCCAGCCGCTCCGCGGCATGTGGGATCTTCCCGGACCGGGGCACGAACCCGCGTCCTCTGCATCGGCAGGTGGACTCTCAACCACTGCGCCACCAGGGAAGACCCGGGTTCTTTGTTTTTGTACTCTTGAATTTTGAGAGTTCTTTTTATATTCTTGATATAAATCTTTTATCAGGTACATGCTTTACAAATATTTTCTCCCTGTCTTGGCTTGTCTTTTTCATTTCTTAACAGTGTATTTTGAAGAATAAAAGTTTTTAATTTTGATGAAGTCCAATTTATTAATTTTTTCTTTTGTGGATTGTGCTTTTATGTCATATTTAAGAAATCTTTGCCCAAACTAAGGTCACAAAGATATTCTCCTATGTTTTCTTCTAAAAGTTTTATACTTTTAGGTTTTACATTTAGGTCTATGATTCATTTTGAATTAATCTTTGTATATGGTGCAAGGTGTGGATCAGTTGTTTTTGCTGTTTTTTACATATAGGTATTCAAGTTTTCCAGCACCATTTGTTGAAAAGACAATTCTTTGAAGAATTTTTTTTCATCCCTTTGTACCTTTGGCAAAAACAGGTTGTTCATGTATTTATTTTTCCCTGGATTCTCTGTTCTGTTCCATAGATCAATTTATCTCTTTTTAAGCTAATACCATGCTGTCCACACTATACCACAATAATAAAGTAGTGCTTTAATAAATCGTAAAGTCAGTTAGTGTTAGTCCTTCAACTTTTTTCTTTTTCAGAGTTGTTTTGCCTTTCTAGGTCCTTTGCATTTCCATGTGAATTTTAGAATTAGCTTGTAAAGTTCTTAAAAAACTGCTGAGATTTTGATTGGGATTGCATTGAATCTATAGACCAATCTCTCCATGTATTTAGTTCTTTGTTAATTTTTTTTCTCATTATATTTGAACTTTCAATTTTAATTGTTCATTGCTAGTATGTATAAAAATACAATTGCTTTTTATGTATTAATCTTAAGTCTGCAATATTGCTAGGCTTATTTATTATTTCTAACAGCTTTATTTTTTGCAGATTTCATCATATTTTTACATAGACAAACATGCTATCTCTGAATAATACAGTTTTACTTCTTCCTTTCCAATCTGGATGCTTTTTATTTCTTTTTCATGGCTATTGCACTGGCTAGAATCTCCAGAACAATGGTTACTAGAAGTGGTGAGAGCGGATATTCTCATTTTGTTCCTGATCTTAGGTGGCAAACATTTAGACTTTCACCACTGAGTTTGATATTATTTGTAGATTTTTCATAGATATTTTTTATTATGTTGAGAAAATTTCCTTCTATTCCTAGTTTGTTGAGATTTAGATGTCAAATGCTTTTTCTGTGTGTGTTAAGATGATCACACAGCTTTTACATTTTTAGTTTGTTAACAGGTGAACTACATTAACTGAATTATAAATTAAGATATTCTAAAAATATACTTCTGGATTACAATTTTCAGTATTTTTAGGATTTTAAATCTCTATATGTTAGATAACTATTTTTTTGCATATTTTTCAGGTTTAAATATCAAGGTTATATCATCTGGTAAAATGAAATGGGAAACATTCCTTTTTTTTTTTTCTATATTCTTTAACATATAAATTATGGATTCCTCTTTGTGATTTGTAAGAACTAATCTGTGAAACCACATGGGACTATAACCTGGTATCTTTTGGGGGGATATTTTTAGACATGTTGAAAAGTTTTCCCCTTTGGTTATTATCCTACTAGGTTTATCACCTTTTCATCAAAGATTTTGTCATATATATACATAATATATATTCAGAAAATAGAGATTAAATAAATTTATTTGTGTTTGTGCCTCCTTTCTCATTCCTTATGTTGTACATTGGTGTTTTTTCTCCTTAACCTTGATAATGATTGCCAGAGCTAAGTTTTCTTAGTCTGTAAAAGTGAACCATTTCTTAAAAATAATTGATACTTTGAACTGATTATGCTGTGAGCTGCTGCATTCTGTCTTTCCTCATATTTTCCTTAAATTTATTTTTTGGTACTTTTTACAGCTTCTTGACTGAGCTATATTTAAGTTATTTTGATTTTTTTTTGTTTAATATAAATGCTTGAGGCTTCATGTTTTCCTCTGAGTACTTTTCTCCACAAGTTTAGATATGCAGTGTTTTCTAAAAACACTAGACTTTAGTCTTTTAGACTTTTCTAAAAAGTCTGTAATTGCAATTTAATATTCTTTTGTGGCCCAAACTATTTAATATAGTGTTTAATAATTCCCAATGGTCTACTTTTTTGTTTGTTTTCCATTTTATTAATTGCATTGTGGTTAGGAAATGTAGCCTGTACAACTTTTTAGTTTTTGGAATGTATGGAGATTTTCTTGTTGGCTAGGATGTGAAACAATTTAAAACTTATGGGATACAAAGTATGATATATATTATTAACTCAAGCTTTCCGTTATATTTTTATACATTAACTGTGTTTGCTTTTAATTAGATCTATTAAGAAAAGAGAGTATGTTAAAGTCTCCTATTATGGTTACAACTTTGGACTTTTCCCTGTGCTTCTAGCAGCTTTGGTTTTATCTATTTTGATGCTATCTTATTTGGTGCATAATCATTCGTGACTGTATTCCTGGTTGAATTTTCCCTTTTATACATCTAACATTACCCCTTTTCCTGTTTTAAAAAAATATTTTCCATTGAATTCTATTTTGTCTAAATTTAGTGTGTGTGCACACACACTGAGCTTCAAATTTGTTTCAGACATTTTTAAAAAAAATAAATTTATTCATTTATTTATTTTTGGCTGTGTTGGGTCTTAATTGCCGTGCACCGGCTTTCTCTAGCTGCGGTGAGCGGGGGGCTACTCTTCGTTGCGGTGTGCGGGATTCTCATTGTAGTGGCTTCTCTTATTGTGGAGCATGGGCTCTAGGTGCGTGGGCTTCAGTAGATGCAGCACGCCAGCTTAGTAGTTGTGGCTCACGGGCTCTAGAGCACAGTCTCATTAGTTGTTGCGCACAGGCTTAGTTGCTCTGCGGCATGTGGGATCTTCCCATACCAGGGCTCGAACCCATGTCCCATGCACTGGCAGGCGGATTCTTAACCACTGTGCCACTGGGGAAGCCCCTGTTTCAGACATTTTTAGATGGGTCTACCAGTCAGTGAGATCAAGCATCTCTTCTGCCACAATGCCTTCTGATATGTGGATGGCATCCTTCTCTGATTTCCAACAGTAATACAAAGTATTTTCTTTGGTACTTGCTTCATTATTCCAATGGAAATTGGTAAGTGAGTGGTGTTCTGATTACCACCTTGAACTTGAAGGCTCTGCCTCCAGGTTTGACTTCTTTTTGTACACTCCATCCTTCACGTGGATCCTCAGGCATCTTTCTAAAATGCAAATCTGATTCTGGCTCTCCCCAAAGACTTTAATCATTTGATGTCCTTATTTGTGTACAGTATACTACTCCTGACCACCAAAACTCATTGGCACTCCAGCCATCGTAAAAAAATAACCCTTTTTTGATGCTTCACTTTTGCACACGTTCTTCTCTCCCTCTGGAGTGCCTTTTGACTTTTTCTTCACCTTAAAAAAGTCCTCCTAACTCTCATTCAGTTTTGATCCAGCTTAAATGTATTTCTGGGATGAAGCCTCCTCACTTCCTTCAGACACAGTAAGTTTCTTCTTTTCTGTGTTCTCATAGTATGTAGTTTATGCCTCTGTAGTAGTGGTTAGGACAGAGTTCTCAGGAATTAGACTCTTCTTAAACTAGCCATATGACCTTTAGGGAGTTAATCTTGCTAAAACCTCACTGCTTAGAGCTGTTGTGAGAATTAAATAACTCATGCAAAGAGTTATACAGTGTTTGGCACATAGGAGACACCTGGTAAATGTTAGCTTCACTATTACTCTGAACTTTAATCTATCTGCTTAAATTTCTATCTCCTTCACTGTCCTGTGAGTCCCTCCAAGGTAGAGGCTCTGTCTTTTTCACCTTTCTATCCTCCAATGCTTAGCACAGTTCCTTAACAATCATTAGTTAAATGAATGACTACTTCCCTACGTACTACACTTCTGTGTGCGGGGATGCAGTCTTTAATAATGTAAAACTCCCACTCTCCCCTACTTACATATCAGTGAATGTTAAAGTTTTGAATAAGAAAGAGTTGACATCGGTTTTTAAAAATTATGGTTTACTTAAAAGATCTGTAGTTCTTCCAGAATTCAGCAGTTTGAATTTAGATTTGCTGTCCTCAAAACAGCTGGAACTGTTTATTTTCCATTTTAAACATGTAATTTATGGTAAAATTCACAATTAAATGCTTGGAAAAATGCAACATGGCTTATTTAATTATTGGCATGAATAGATCCGGCACTTCATAATAATATAGCAACAGTATAGAAGACAGCGTTTTGATGAAAGGCAGTATTTTGATAAAAACTATAAATAAATATACAGCTCTTTCCATACAAAGATGATATACTGAGTATTTGGTTTGACTAATTTTTTTTTTACATCTTTATTGGAGTATAATTGCTTTACAATGGTGTGTTAGTTTCTGCTTTATAACAAAGTGAATCATTTATACATATACATATGTTGCCATATCTCTTCCCTCTTGCGTCTCCGTTCCTTCCACCCTATCCCACCCCTCTAGGTGGTCACAAAGCACCAAGCTGATCTCCCTGTGCTATGCGGCTGCTTCTCACTAGCTATTTTACATTTGGTAGTGTATATATGTCCATGCCACTCTCTCACTTTGTCACAGCTTACCCTTCCCCCTCCCCATATCCTCAAGTCCATTCTCTAGTAGGTCTGTGTCTTTATTCCTGGGTTTGACTAATTTTTAAAACAGCAGTGTCGGGTTTAGGATAAGCTGCCTATACTCTTTTACTCATATTAAAAAATAATGAAGATAATTATAATAGAAACAATAGCTGCTATGTACTGTATACCTACTGTATGCCAGAGATTGAGGTAGTATTTTGCATTTGTTAATTTTTGTTATCAAAACAGCCTAGCAAGGTATATATTATTTCTGTTTAATAGATGAAGAAACTGAGGCTTAGCGGGTATATTAGTTTTTCACGGCTGCTGTAACAAATTACCACAAAGTAGGTTGCTTGAAACAACAGAGATTTATTCTCTCACAGTTCTGGAGGCTAGAGGCCTGCAGTCAAGATGTTAGCAGGGCTGGTTCCTTTTGGAAGCTCCAGGGGAGCATCCGTTCCTTGTCTCTTCCAGCTTCTAACTGCCGTTGCATCCTTTGGCTTGTGGCCACATCACTCCAATCTCCACCGCCACCTTCACATCACTTTTTTGTCTGTGTGTGGCGTCTACTCTCCCTCTTTCTCTTTAAGGACACTTGTGATGGCATTTGGGGCCTACTTGGATAGTCAGGGTAATCTCCTCATTTCAAGATCCTTAGTTAATCACACCTGCAAAAACTTGACCATATAAGGTAACATTCACAGGTTCCAGGTATCAGGGTGCAGACATATCTTAGGAGCCATTTTCAGCCCAGCACAGCAGGGTTAAGTAACCTGATCAAAATCTGTACCTAGTAAGTGGCAGTTATGAGAGTTGAACTCTGATATACTTGACTTCAGAGTTTATACTCTGCACTATTTCAAAAAGGAGGCATTTGCAAGATAGCTACCTTGTCAGGAAATGGTGGTGATGGGACAGAAACAGAAGAGTTCAGAACTGGGGATTCATCCCAGTAGGAGGGAAGGGTGTAGGTAGGCATCTAACTTCTCTCAGAGTCAGTTTCTTCGTTTAAAATGGTGACTCTCTAGAACAAGGTGGGTGACTGTGGGCGCTTAGTGCAGGTGACTGCAGCACAGGAGAGGGCCAGGTCCTCTGGGGGGATCCACTGGGTCTTACACCAGGGGTCTCCATAAAAGAGCCAAGTGGCGAGAAGGCTGGGGGGGATCCTCAGTTTTGGGAGGCAGGCAGTGTGTGCACTCAGGAGGTCTGGGCTCCTCAGAAGCTCTTGGGATTGTGGTGGCTGAAATGATTCTATGACAGAGACTCTTTTCCTCCCTGCTCCCATTTTTTGTCTGCTATGGAGAATGGTTGTCTCTAAGGCCAGAATTGCTTTATAGGCCTAAAGAAAAATTCTGTCAGGGAAAAAGACACTATGATTGCCTCCTAACGCTGGTTTGGATTATGAATTAAGCCAGTGACTATGACGCAGAATTTTTTCACACAGGGAACTTCCCTGGCAGCACAGTGGTTAAGAATCCGCCTGCCAATGCAGGGGACACGGTCTAGGAAGATCCCACATGCCACAGATCAACTAGGCCCGTGAGCCACAACTACTGAGCCTGCGCATCTGGAGCCTGTGCTCTGCAACAAAAGAGGCCGCGATAGTGAGAGGCCCGCGCATCGTGATGAAGAGTGGCCCCCGCTTGCCACAACTAGAGAAAGCCCTCGCACAGAAACGAAGACCCAACACAGCCAAAAATAAATAATAAATAAATTAAAAAAAAAAAAAGAATCCGCCTGCCAATGCAGGGAACACGGGTTCAAGCCCTGGTCCGGGAAGATCTCACATGTTACAGAACAACTAAGCCCCTGCGCCACAACTACTGAGCCCACACAGCACAACTACTGAAGCCCACACACCTAGAGCCCGTGCTCTGCAACAAGAGAAGCCACCGCAATGAGAAGCCTATGCACCGCAACGAAGAGTAGTCCCTGCTCACCACAACTAGAGAAAAACCCACCCACAGCAACAAAGACCCAACGCAGCCCAAAATAAATTAAAAAAAAAAGGCTACACAGATCCTAAAGGGTGTCTTATGACCTGATTGTCATCTTGTTCTGTCTAGCAGAGCTAATACTATAAACACCTCAAATTTAGACTCCATTTAATGTTTTAAATAACCAGTGTCACAACTGTCAGGAAAAGTAGTTTAAAAAATCCACATTGTGAAGAAAATGAAAATATGTCAGATTATATTAAGTACCATGTAGATGGAAATATTCAAAGGGAAATAATATAATGTGAAAAGTCACTGCTGTCAACTTTAGATAATGCCAACTTTAAATAATAGAACGTCTTTAAAAGGTTGGAAAAAGGCATATACACTGTATACAAAATAATAGTGCCACGAAAACATCCACCTCCCCTTCCCTGACAGGAAAGGAAAGGTCACGATTAAGTGGAAAGTCATTGCTACACAGAAAGTCACTGGGGGGGCGGGGGGAAGAAAAGCAGGGAAGCAATTTTTCTTCTTATTATTACCAAGGACCAATCATTTTGGATCAATCATTCCTGTTCAGGATGATTTTAATGCCCAAATCTAAGGATATTTCAGAAAATTTGGTATTAAATTGTTTACCATCTGAAGGCTGTATCAAAGAACATATATAAAAACAAAAACATGGGGACAATATATAAGCTTTTAATCTTTAAACATTTGCATAGTAGTTAAAACCTTTGGATAATCCATAGATATATTTTCCCCCCAACATTTTATTATAAAATCTTTAAAAGATACAGAAAAGTTGAAAGAATTATATAGTGAATATCCATATATGCATCATTTTGATCAGGGGTTGGCAAACTACAGTCCATGGGTCAAATCCAGTTGCTTGCCTGTTTTTGTAAATAAAGTTTTATCAGAACACAGCTATGCCTATTAGTTCATGTATTGTTTCTGGCTGCTTTTGTATTATAACAGCAGAGTTGAGTCGTTGCAATGGGGATTGCAAAGCCTAAGTACTTACTATCTGACCCTTTACAGAAAAAGTTTACCAAGCTCTGATTTAAATAATATAGTGGTTAACATGTTGCTGTATTTGCGTATCATCTATCTATCTATCCATACATCCATCTATCCATCCATCCACTATAAGCTTATTGTTAACAGGAAAAAAAAGTACGAAATGGTCATTTGGTGGTCAGATTCATTTCTCAAATAGTTAAGGATTATTACTAAAATTTCAAAAGAAAAAAGTATTCAAAAAGGAAAAAAAATCACTTAACTTTGCTATTTGTATTATAATTAGGCTTATTCTTAGCCATCATGTAGATAAAATTAGTTACAATGTTAGACGCAAAAAATCATATTAACTGAATTTTTATAACTGAATTTTTGAATGTTACGTTATTTTTGCTTGAATCATACTGATTTATTTAAGTTTTGATGTCTCCAAATCTATTACTAGGTAGTTTTTATCAAGGCGGTATTTATATTCTGAGAGCAAAACTTCCTCAAAATAGTTGAGTAAAAACTAATTTTTCACTCTTTAATAGTAGAACTATATATTGTTGCTAAGTTGTTAATGAAATTGTATATAGTTAGGATTATTACCATTTGTGCATTAAAATCTACAAGCATTATTTATTGACTTTTTCCTATGCCTTAGACAGAGTTAGAGTTCTAGGTACTTTGGGGGATGTGAAGATTAATCAAAGATTCTGTCCTCCAAATACCATATGATATCACTTATATGTGGAATCTAAAATATGACACAAATGAACATATCTATGAAACAGAAACAGACTCACAGACATAGAGAACAGACTTGTAGTTGCCAAGGGGGAGGAGGGTGGGGGGTGGATTGGGAGTTTGGGATTAGCAAATGCAAACTATTATATATAGGATGGATAAACAACAAGGTCCTACTGTATAGCACAGAGAACTATACTCAATACCCTGATAAACATAATGGAAAAGAATATGAAAAAGAATGTATTGGGTGGGCCAAAAAGTGCCTTCAGTTTTTTAAGTAAAAATAAAAGACACATTTTTCATTTTCACCAAGAACTTTATTGAAAAACATATTCACCCTTTTGTTCCACTACCTTCTGCCATATTTCAGGCAATTTCATAATTCCATCTTCCCCAAACTTTTTATCTTTTTGAGCAAAGAACCGTTCTAGGTGCCTTTTACAGTCTTCCAGAGAATTGAAATTTTTTCTATTGGGAGAATTTTGTAAAGACTGAAATTAACAGAAATCTGAAGGTGCAATGTTTGGTGAATGTGACGGATGAATCAGAACTTCCCAGCCAAGCTGTAACAGTTTTGCCTGGTCATCAAAGAAACATGCGGTCTTGTGTTATCCTGATGGAAGATTATGCATTTCTGTTGACTAATTCTGGATGCTTTTCGTCGAGTGACGCTTTCAGTTGGTCTAATTGGGAGCAGTACTTGTTGGAATTAATCGTTTGGCTTTCCGGAAGGAGCTCATAATAGAGGACTCCCTTCCAATCCCACCATATACACAACATCAACTTCTTTGGTGAAGACCGGCCTTTGGTGTCGTTGGTGGTGGTTCATTTCACTTGCTCCATGATCTCTTCTGTTCAACATTGTTGTACAGTATCGCCTTTTCATCGCCTGTCAAAATTTGTTTTAAAAAAGAAAAGTTTTTGTTACATTTAAGTTGAGAATCACAAACAGAAATATGGTCAAGAAGGTTTTTTTTCACTTAACTTATGTGGAACGCAAACATCAAAGCGATTCACATAACCAAGCTGGTGCAAATGATTTGGATATTTTGAGTATGTCAGCTAACTCCCAAGTGGTATAACGTTGATTGTTCTCAATTATTGTTTTAATTTGATCGCTATCAAACTCAACTGGTCTACCCAACAGTAGAGCATTGTCCTGTGAGAAATCTCCAGCATGAAACTTGGCAAACCACTTTTGACTTGTTTGATCAGTCACAGCAACCTTCTCCACACACTGTACAAATCTCTTTGTGTGTTTCAGTTGTGTTTTTACCTTTCTTGAAATAATAAAACGTAATATGTCGAAAATGTTGCTTTTTTCTTCCATCGTCAATATTAAAATGGCTACACAAAAATTCACCAATTTTGATGTCTTTTTAAAAATGCATGCTGATATGACAGCTGTCACATACAATCTAACAAAATTGTTTCGAATGAAGTCAGAGACAACTAAGTGCTACTAGAGCCATCTTACAGAAAAAATTGAACGAACATTTTGGCCCACCCAATATATATATGTATAACTGAATCACTTTGCTGCACAGTAGAAATTAACACAATATTGTAAACCAACTATACTTCAATAAAATAAATTATAAAAAAGATTCTGTCCTCAATGAAAACACTAACTCAAAAAGACAACTGCACCCCCATACTCATAGCAGCATTATTTAAAATAGCCAAGACATGGAAACATTTTGTGTCCATTGATTGGTAGAGTGGATAAAGAAGTTGTGAGTGGAATAGTGGAATATTATTTATCCACAAAAAACGAGGAAATCCTACCATTTGCGACAACATGGATGGACCTTGAAGGCATTATACTAAGTGAAATAAGTCAGACAGAGAAAGACAAATACAGTATGATCTCACTTACATGTGAAATCTAAACAAAACAAAACAAAACAAAACAAAAGTTACCAAACTCATAGAAAACGAGGTCAGATTTGTGATTATCAGAGGTGGGGTGGGAGAGAGGGGGGATTGGAGGAGGGTGGTCAAAAAGGACAAACTTACAGTTACAAGATAAACAAGTCCTTGTGATGTCATGTACAACATGATGACTATAGTTTACACTGCTGTATGATATATAGGAAAGTTGTTAAAAGAGTAGATCCTAAGGGTTCTCATTACAAGGAGAATTTTTTTCCCTTTCTTTTTATTGTATCTCTATGGGATGATGGATATTAACTAAACCTTTTGTGGCAATCATTTCACAATACATGTAAATCATATCATCATGCTGTATACCTTAAACTTACACACTGATATATGTCAATTATTTTTCAATAAAACGGGGGAAAACAGATCCTGTTCTTAAGGCATATATAGCTGAGTATGGGAGATGGGCACAATGACTGTAAGACAGAGTGGACAGTGTTTGATGTTGTGAGAATATAGTAAGTGCTGGGGGAGAGCAGAGGAGGGTGACATTAGGCATCTTTTTCTCCTGATAAGGTGGGATCCTGAAGGTAATGGCATTCGATTTGGATCCTTATAGACGGATGACATTTGGAAACGTGGAACAGGAAATGAAGGGCTGTCTTTGAAAAGGAAGTTGGGAGATTTCATGAAAGCAGCAAACTGCATTTGGCTTTCTGGTGGTATAGGCAAAGCTTGTGAAATTTAAACACACTTGTGAAACCCATCTAGGGTTTTCTTTATCATTGGTTCCTAACGACTTGCAATCAAGAGACAACTTTTCATAAAACAAACAATAATCTTATGAAATTGCGGTTTACTGGAGGGTAGTTGCTAATCATTCTCTTCCTGCTGGCACATTAGCCAGTTTGGTTCTTGGCAGTGATACAATTTAAACAATCATTTCCCATGTAGTACACAGGCTTGAATGAGTTAATGCAACTCCCCAGTAAAGACATTTCTATGAATATATCTTAAGGAAATAATAAAAAAATGTGAACAAATATTTAAATATGATGATAATCATCATAGTATCATTTATATAAAACATTGGAAAATATGTCCAAGTTCAATATAGAGTAATTGTTAAACAACTTATGATATGCAGTGAAATAATACACACGTCCTAAAAATCAGGGTTTTTTGAATGAATTTTTAATGATACAGGAAATGGTAATTATCTAATGTTTTAAGATAAAAACAATACATCAAGAAGGCAGTTTATAAAATTTTATATACAACATATGGCCAATTTTGGCTCCACTACTTACTTTCAAAAAAGAAATTTCAGCTGGGGAAATGAACCAAAGTTATTTGGGAAATGGAAACAACATTTTCTGATAAGGATTTTGCCAAGATAATGTATGCTTTCCATTTAATAGAAAACTTTATAAGAATATATTTTCTGGGTTCTGGGGATATGGCTTACTGAGATAGCCCATATTATCTTCTTTCCTCATTCCAAGCATGTGTAAATGCAGGACAAAATATTGAAACAAAAAATTTAAATGCAATACCCGAGCTCAAAATGAAGAAAGAGAATTTCCTGGGAGCCAAAACCAATGAGGAAATGTGAAGCCAGATGTGTGACTTTGAGATCTGGTGCTACAATGGCTCAGAAAGATATTAGTCTGGAAATGGACCAAAGGGACTAGTCACTGGGGGCTTAATATTTATGTTCATTTGAGGACAGAGGTGTGGCCTTGGGCTTTCGTAAGAGATGAAACTAAATCTGAGAGCTCTCCTTAGAGACAGAACGCTTCCAGGGCTGCACCTTTAGTAAAATAGGACTAGAAACAGTTTGCTCACTTAGCTAAGTGATCTAAAGCATGTGAGTTGTGTAGGTGGCGTTCAAATTTATATTTACCCAAGTAGTCCCAGAATCTTCAATCCAAGAGAGAACATTAAAAAGGTAACTCAGGGCTTCCCTGGTGGCGCAGCAGTTGAGAGTCCGCCTGCCGATGCAGGGGACACAGGTTCCAGCCCTGGTTCGGGGAGATCCCACGTGCCGCGGAGCGGCTGGACCCGTGAGCCATGGTCGCTGAGCCTGCGCGTCCAGAGCTTGTGCTCCGCAACGGAGAGGTAACTCAGTGTAATTTGTAGAAGAAAATACCAAATTTCCCTGTAGCAACACTTCTGTAACAGGATACATGGGATTTCCATAGGCATCTCTCCACCCCTGCAAAAAAATCCCTGCTGAAAATGTGCTCATAGGAGAAAACACAAACACATAAGGAAGAAATACTCCATGAGGGAGAGTCGACAGACCAAACAAGAGAATTGGTGTTATATTTGAGATCAACAAGCTGAAAGATACTATAAAAAGTATGTTTAAAATTATAAAATAGGCAATAGAAGAATTAAAACCATAATGAAAGCATAGGACAATATGAAAAAATTTTTTTAGATCTGAAAACGGTTCATTGGAGCAGTTTAAATATTTTAAAACTTTATGATCTTTAGGGTAACAACTCAGATGACTTCAGGATAATCAAAGATCATACTCTGGGTTGGCTCTCCAGGAATTAGGATGGATTTATGTTGCACCAGCTATGTGTGTGTGTGTGTGTGTGTGTGTATATATTTTTTTTCCCCCCCTTTCTTGGCTTAATGTAACCAATGCCATGAGTAGGTGGGAGGACTGGTCAAGACCGAGAGTGAAATGTGTTATTATAAAAATAGGATGGTTGCTCTTTTGTCCTTAATCTCTTCAACACTATTTTAAAACCAATTGAACTAAGTAGCCACAAAAGTGGTGTGATGCCTTCAAGTTACTTATTTAGTACAGCAGCAACTTCAATCAAAATAGTTTATGAACTCATTGGCAACTCTGCAGAAAATTTGAGTTACAAAGTCCAGAGATGTGAACCAAGGGCTGGGGGCCAAATTCAGCCTGCAAGTGTGTTTTATTTGGCCATAAAATATTAATAAAACAATTTTTGAATTATTTGTCTTTAATTAAAAACTGGGAGATTTCACATAAACGCATGGATCTCCGGCTTCATTTGAAAAGCTGGATGATCTGGCCATGCTGAGAATGGGTACTTTTGGTTGGCAACAATGACCTGGAACTAAGCAGCATTGGCCCCTTCTCCAGTTCTATCTGGACCCTTCTATTCCCTATTGAGTGTTTAGCACTGTGGACCAGTATCAGTGCTGTTTATTATCACCCTTGAAGTGTATGGGTTGTACAGTTCAGATCACCTGCCTTTATTTGTCTTGTCTATAGGGATGCTGGGAATCAGGACAAGTTACATGATTAGAAGCTGGGGTCAAGCAGCTGCTGGGCTCAGGGCAGCAGCACTGGTGTTGCCATCTGACAGTCTGACCCTCGCTCAGTCCCCAAAGACTAGATCCATCGTCCCTCCCTTCCCTCCTACCTTCCTTCCTTCCTGACACACTCATCAAACAACTATGCTGTGCTAGGCGCAAGGACCAAAGCACGCAGGGCCCACTTCAAGCAACTCAAAATTTAGTAGGGAAGTTAACTCCATGATGGAGGGGTGTGAGGTCAGTGGTTATCTCTGTGCTCTGGGTAGGCTGCCAGATTTGGCAAATAAAAATATAGGATGCCTATTAAATTTGAGTTTCAGATGGTGATGTAATATTTGGGACATACTTGTACTGAAAATTGTTTATCTGAAATTCAGATTTAATTGGGCATTCTTATTTTATCTGGAAACTCTAATTCTAGGGCACCTGGGCCTTTGTCTAGTCAGGGACTTGGTTGGTAAACTGAACTGTTCACATTTCCCGTGGAAAAAGAAAGCAAGAGGTAGTAGTCTTTTCCTTTTAGAAATTTCTGGTCAAGTCAAACTTCTGAGTAATGTTCGGCCAGCCTGATGAAATCCAAACCTAGATGTTGGCCACTTTAAAATCTAACCACTACCCAGAGAATACTAGTCAATAGATAGAGATCTGTTAATCATCCTAAAGTATAAAATTTTAGTGAGCACAGCATGAGAGCTAGCAGCAAAGCATATGCGACTATAACACATGTTTTACCAACAAAACACAAGCCTACCACTACAGGGCAAAATTTTTGTGTGTGTGTCAAAGGTAAGGGTATATCTTCTCTTCTGGAAGAGTCATGTAATTAAAGCTTAAACATGTGTATTTAAAGGGTTATAAGGACTGGCAATTGTGAGGAATGTATTGGTAAGGTGATGGGTATGAAATCGAATTTAGAATCCAACATTTTATTTTATTTTTTTGTGGTACGCGGGCCTCTCACTGTCGTGGCCTCTCCCGTTGTGGAGCACAGGCTCCGGGACGCGCAGGTTCAGCGGCCATGGCTCACGCACCCAGCCGCTCCGCGGCATGTGGGATCTTCCCGGACCGGGGCACGAACCCGTGTCCCCTGCATCGGCAGGCGGACTCTCAACCACTGCGCCACCAGGGAAGCCCTATTTGTTTTTTGAGAGACATGTCCTAACTTCACAAATGACTGTAGCTACCCCCAAAATGATAACAATCATAAAAATACCTGCTTCTTATTGACACTTACTCTGCTGTACGCACTGTGGCAAGCATTTTACGCCCCTTACCCCATCTAACCCTTACAACCCTGTGAAGTAGGTTCCATTACACCTGCCACAGAGATGAGGAGCTTGGGGCCAGTCCTCAGAGCAGGGAGATCTTTCCACGGTTACACCACAGTAAGTGGTGAGCTTGGTCTTGAACCCAGACCGGGGTCTCTAACTCTGCATTCTGAATCTTATCTACTTGGCTGGGCCAGTGATTCAGTCGAACCAGTGAGACGACTCAGCAGCAAACTTGCAGGTGAAGTCCTTCGAGGGACTGAAGAGGGTGGGTGTTTTTGCTGTTAATACCTGTGGATTCCTTTGTGAGGAGCTACTTGTCTTTTCAGAAGAAACTGGGTAAGAGTACACTGGTTACAGTGAATTTAACGTCCTCAAAATGTGTAGTTTTTAGACTCTCTAAAAGACCTGTACTTTAACAAGATTGTCTAACCTTTCATTCTTTAGCTTTTTAGATTTATTTTAAAAAATTTATTTATTTTTATTCACTTATTTTTGGCTGCGTTGGGTCTTCATTGCTACGCGTGGGCTTCTCATTGCGGTGGCTTTTCTTGCTGCGGAGAATAGGCTCTAGGCTTCAGTAGTTGTGGCGTGCGGGCTTAGTTGCTCTGCGGCATGTGAGATCTTCCCGGACCAGGGTTCAAACCCGCATTCCCTGCATTGGCAGGTGGATTATTAACCCCTGCGCCAACAGGGAAGACCTAGATTTAAATAACTGAAAAATTTGAGAAAACAAACGAAACCCACCACCCATTAAGACAGTATGTTCTTTTGGTTATATACTTTCTTAATGGAGTTTGCCCTCATTTCAAAGCTTCTTTTCTTGGGTAGCACCCTGGGGAGTCTTCATCTTCATGGGTAAGGAAGTGTTCTGCCAGCGAATCTCCTTTACTTTTTCCCAATGATGTCAGTTCCCTGTTCTTGGACCACCCTGTTGCTTCATTAGGTTGAACTCAGAGGAACTTTTGAAGGACAAGTGTACAAAAGAGTAACCCACTTGGAAAATTTCAGGCATAGTTAATCCTCCAAGAACTATCTCAATGTGAAACATAACAAAGTAAAAACAAACAGGCAAAAAAAAAAAAGTGAGGGTTTTTCTAAAAGACTTATTGGTCATTAACTTTTTTTTCATGTAGTCACACACATGCAGACACACACACACACAATTTGTTCATATAGTCAATCAACAGTACCAGCCACTGTTCTAGGTGATGGTATTTATCAGTGAACAAAACAAGGCCCCTGCTCTTAGGAAGATTACATTGTAATTGGGGCAGACAGAAAAGAAGCAAAATGAATAAGAAAATTATATAGAATGTTCAATGGTGCTAAGTGGTATGGAAAGAAAACACAGAATGGGGAGATGGACGTCACTATTTTCAATAGTGTGCTCAGGGAAAGCCCGAAGGAACTGAGGGAGCCAACCATGTGGATATGTGGGGGAAGAGTATTCCAGCAAGTGCAAAATCTGAGTACAGAAACTATTATGGTTAAAAAAAATCAAAGAATACAGAAATATTTATAATGAAAAGCAAAACCCTTGTTTTACACCTTCCTCTACAGCCCCACTGCCCAAAGGCGACCATCCTATTTCTTTTTTAGTTGTTTGTGTTTTAAATTATGTTGGTTACTTCCAGCTGTCTAATTTATATGCTCATATAATTCCATCTCCATTTATCACCTTTAAATGTTACATATTAACCTCCTGCATCAGATGAAGATTTAGCTCACCCTGTCCCATATTCCCTCCTTGCTCCTCCAATATTTGATAGATACAGATGATTTTTTACTCATGACATTAGTTACCATTATGATTTTAATATACTTGAACCTCTATTTATGGCTCCATTGATTTTGGGAAAGAACAACTGGAATTGGGAAGTGCAGACAGATCCATGGGATTGGACAAAGGTCACAAGTCCGGATATTGGCTCAAAGTCCACAGCCTTTGCAGAGGCACACGGAGTTCAAAGCTGGTCAGGGTCTAGATCAACCTCTATGGACAAAGATGATGAAATGTGACATCGGTCAAGGTGCAAACAGAGATTAAGAGTGGGAAGTACAAGTGGGTCTGGGGCTGGTGTGGGGGACCTATTCATGCGGAAGCTAGAGTTGAAAGAGCAATAAATGTGAATATCTGGAGAGACTGAGGCACTGGGCAGTCTTTCATGAGCAGAGAAGTAACCTCTTCATGGCAAAATACTAGCTCATTGCTGGTGCCCTGGGCCATCACTGCTTATTTGATCTGAGATCTCATATCTATTTCCTCTGCTCTGCTCTAAATCCCAGCAGGGCTGCCCTTGTAGATTGCATTTCCCCAAGCTTCCTTGCCAATTGGTTTCTGTCTGCATTTCACAGATGGAGAGTCCAGGAGGGAGACTGTAGAAAAAAAGAAAAGGAGAAGCCAGGGCATTTCATCAGGGGGTGTCTTGAGTTTCCAGTTTCTGCTTTGTAGCTCTGGCTTCTGGGTTTTGATAATATGGTATAACAACTCCCTGCTGTTGTGACTTGCTGGGTTATCTCATTGTCCTTTGTTTAGCTGCTCAATTTTTCCAATACCTTTATAACGGGTTCCCTGTATTAACTTATCTCTATTGAACCATCTGGCAGGAGCTCCATTCTCCTGAGAGAAGTCTGATTAATATATGCTCTAAGCATTGAAGAGACTTTCCTATTACTGAATTAAATCCATTGATTCCAGATTAGTAAATGAAGACAGTATTGGATTTTAGGAAGGTTCCATATTATGATTACTAATTTTTTTAACCTTAAATTTGACTTCCATTCCCTTTGGTGGCATTTTTTTTCCACACGTGATTTTGTCTAGTGTCTCTGAGGCACTCCAGCAATGGCATCTCGGACAAGATGCTGGACACTTAATTCCAGTAGCTGCCAAGCCAAGCCAGATGGTGCGTGTCAAATGATGATGCACGCACAAAATGTTCTAGAACAAAATGATAATTCAGATGTAAATAAATCACTTGAGCATATGGCATCCACCCAGGTGTTTCTGGAGGTAAAACTGTGGGACCATTGGCTAAAATATAAACCTTAACATTACTAAAGGTTACCAGCTAGCTGGTGGATTAGTGACATAACACATCTATTAGGAAGTTCCAGAGGTTACCATAGGAATTATGGGCTAGTAAGTTATTCTCGCTGTAATTCTCAGCAATATGGTAGAATCACAGATAAAGTATAGGGTCAGTAGCATAAAATAAATATAACCTACTGTGAAAAGGTACGTAGTGAAGAGCTTTGCATGTAATAGACACTAAACAGACAAGTATAGAACATTGGAGAAATATGCTTTTTGTTTTGTTTTGGTTTTTTTGCGGTACGCGGGCCTCTCACCGATGTGGCCTCTCCCGTTGCGGAGCACGGGCTCCGGACGCGCAGGCTCAGCGGCCATGGCTCACGGGCCCAGCCGCTCCGCGGCATGTGGGATCTTCCCGGACCGGGGCACGAACCCGCGTCCCCTGCATCGGCAGGCGGACTCTCAACCACTGTGCCACCAGGGAAGCCCGAAATACGCTTTTTGAGGGGATAAATAAGTGAATGTACATAGGCAAACCAATGAACAAAATTTATCTAGACATTCAAAAAGTATTTTACATAAAGTAATAACATGTCATTTTGCCCCTATTGAAATTGGAAAAGATTTTAAAAAATTATGATATTCAATACTGGTGAGAAAGATAGGCACCTGAGAGGGTAAATGAGTACATTTCTGGAGGGTAATTAGACAATATATATCCTAAGTCTCAAATGAGTTTGATTCAGCATTCTTACTGCTAGGAATTTATTCTATGGAAATAATCATGGACATATGCTTTATCATTACAGTCTAATTTGTGACTGAAAGAAAAAAATAACCCACCTCCATTTCCATCAAAGGTGACTTGGTTAACTAAAGTAAGATATAGCTATGCAATGGTATAGTAGGCAGTCATAAAAATGATGTGTAGGAATAATGGATGTATGGAGCAATGTCTATAATTTATTGATAAGTAAAAAAGCAAGTTATAAAGTAGTTTGCTCCCATTAAACAGTTTTACATAGAAAAGTAAGTCACCAAAATGTTTGTGGAGTCAGATTAGGTGATTTTCTTTTATCTAGGTGCTTGTCTCTATTTTTCAAATTTTCTAGAATAAGTGTACTTTGTAAATAGGTGAACACAAAGAAATATTATAACACTTGTCTTGAATTCCATTTTAAAAACTCAGAAACTGATTTCTTGGAAACTGTTATGGAAGAGAGGACATGTTTTGTCTTGGTAGTGAACTTCATTAGAAACTTAAAGCACCCAGAGTATTTTGTAACACTGTACTAGGAAACAAAGGGCATATGCAAAAGTGACTATTGTGGATAGAAGTTTAAGACTTTGTTAAATGTAGTTTTCACATAAATTTATAGAAAATTTGTAAAACTAGATATGTCAGTCTCATTATTCTCAGAGACCACTGTTATGGGTAACTTCTTGAAATGTCTTCCAGTCTTTTTTTTTTTTTAACAGTATGAAAGTTATAATGCAACTTTGTATCACGTCTGTTCACTTAATACTATACTGTGAGCCTTACCCCGTTGTCATCGGGATTAGCACAATATAATGACTGCGTGGTAGTCCACCATGGGGACAGTTGCAGAGTATTAATTTGGTGTTGGGATTCTTTTATGGATCAGTGCGAGGATGATGAGACAACACATTCCTCAGTGATCCGGAAGAGGCCCTCACCTCTGGTCTCCACCAATGTGTAGGCTGTACAGATGATAAACTAGAGGTGACCCACCGAAGAGATGTCTGGCCGACTGGTGCTGTGTTCTTGGGTGGGAGCGGGATGAATGATCATCAGCATGGATGCGACACTGCTCGTGACGTGGGTTCTATGACTCAAGGGGCTTTGTCATGATGGACATTCCAGGATGAATGCTGCTCATTTATTCACTCTGCTTGGATTTCCCTTTCTCCCAATTTCTGCCATGAATTCATCCTTTAACACCAAGATGCCTGTCATAACATCCATACCCTGTGCATCTAGGAATACAATTTCTTGTTACTCATTGTTAGGGCTGATCTGAGTCCCTTCCCCTCCCTTTGTACATTTAAGCCCTAACCCCCGGAGCCTCAGAACGTGACTGTGTTTGGAGATGGGGCATTTTTTTTTTTTTTTTTTTTGCGGTACGCGGGCCTCTCACTGTTGTGGCCTCTCCCGTTGAGGAGCACAGGCTCCGGACGCGCAGGCTCAGCGGCCATGGATCACGGGCCCAGCCGTTCCATGACATGCGGGATCTTCCCGGACAGGGGCACGAACCCTTGTCCCCTGCATCGGCAGGCGGACTCTCAACCACTGCACCCTCAGGGAAGCCCTACATCTATTTTTTTAAATTAAAATTTTTTAACCATTAAAAAAATTGAAGTATAGTTAATTTACAATGTTGTGTTAGTTTCAGGTATACAGCAAAACGATTCAGTTGCTTTTATCAGATTCTTTTCCACTATAGGTTATTACAAGATATTGAATATAGTTCCCTGTGCTATACAGTAGGTCCTTGTTGTTTATCTATTTTATTTATATATAATAGTGTGTATATGTTAATCCCAAACTCCTAATTTGTCTCCACCCGCTGTGCTATCCCCTTTGGTAACCATAAGTTTGTTTTCTATCTGATATCTATTTTCAATTCTCTTCATTAAAGAACTGAGCAGAGAAGCGATGAAAAACGTTTTTTCTTGCTAAGTGGACTTCTGTGCAATGCTCAGTGCATCTGTAACCACTAGTGCACTGTCTCCAATTCCTGCTATGTCCTCTGTGAGGACAGGAATAGGTCATCTCATTCCCGCTGTACCCCAGTGCCTGGCGCAGGTCCCAGCATGCACTGGTGCTTCATCAGTGTTGTAAATTGAATGCCGTTTTCCCAAGAGTGACTGATGGGGTCCTTCTTCTCCAGAGGAGCTGCTCTTTTAGGACCTTGGTCTGAGCCAATGGAAGTGTTCTAGAATTTCACACAGAGCTGTCAGGGCTGGTATCTGGGCTCTGTAAGGTTTGCCTTGAACCATCCACGCTACCCACTTGGGCCAGCCTGCCTCTGTCTGCTCCATGTCTGACTCGAATTGTCAGGTTTCTGCTTTCTTCTGCCCTGTTTGTGGTTATGGAGCCTCTGCTTTCTGCTTGTGAGCACAGGTAAATCTCTAAGTTGATGGCCTGTCTCCTTGGATTCCTTTCTTAGTCACCTTATTTCTCAGGCCTGGCCGTTTGCAAATTTTCTCCCTGGGCAGCCCTACTGGTTTCAGTCCCGTGCCCAGGTCTTGAGGTGCTGCCTTCTCTCTGGCCTTGAGGTGATTGGTCCCAGGGGTTCCAAAGTATCTAGGAGAGGAGAATGAGCAGTCAGTCCCTCCTCTTTGCCTGAAGAAGGAGTTGTCTTGAGGACAGATGACACTTGATAGGGCAGTGGGGGGCTTCGAGGAGAACTGACCCTTGTCCTGTATCATTGCGCTGCCCTTCCCACAGCATAGCCACAGCCAAGAGCACAGCCTTCACCACCCATACAGTCCCCAGCCCAGTGTGTCTAGATCCCAGCAAGAGCTAGAAATGTTGAAGGCCTTTGGGTTACCATTGTCCTGGGGAGACTGGAAGCAAACCTTCTTAGTGCTCTCGTCAACAGAGCCAAGAGGCTGCCAGTTGTTCAGTCCTACAGGGAGCCACACATGTGAAAGCTGTGATGGGCTCCTGGCCCACATGTCCCCCTGAAAGCCTGCCCTTGGCAAAGAGTGTAGGAGGAGGTACAGACTGGGGCAGGGCCTCTCCCTGATCCGACTGCTTCACGGAAGCTGGGCCTGGCCCATGGCCTATGACTTGGCCTGGAGCAAGGCTGCTCCTTGCTTGGTTCCATAAAGGCCTGGCAGAGCCTCTCTGGGATGAGCTGGCCTGGGTCCCGGGGCTTTGGTTGGGAAAGGAGGTTGGCCACTGTCTGTACTTACTCATTGGTTCTCACACCAATGCTGCTCCCACTAGAGCCCTGAGCAGCCCTGTCTTAGTCGGTTTGGGCTGCTATACCACTGACTGGGTGGCTTAAACAACAGACATTTATTTCTCACAGCTCTGGAGGCTGGGAGGTCCAAGATCAAGGTGCTGGCAAGGTGAGGGTCCTCTTCCTGGTTTGCAGATGGCCACCTTCTTGTGTCCTCACATGGTGAAGAGCAGAGGGAGGAGCAGACTCTCCAGTCTCTTCTTCTCAGGGCACTAATGCCATTCACAGAGGACTCCACCTTCATGACCTAATTACCTCCCAAAGGCCCCACTTCCTAATACCATCACATGGAGGGTGGGTCAGGATTTCAACACAGGAATTTTGGGAGGGGAGATACAAACATTCACTCCCTAATAAGCTCTCAGGAACACGAGTGTGGGTGTGTAGAGGGTGGGGTAGGGGCTTGCTGTCTTTTCTCCCATCTCCATGGGAACTGCCTTACGGCCTCCTTCCACTGGTTCCCTTCTGCTGGTTTAGGCAGGGCTGCTTGTCAGCCTTTGGATTAAGTATTAGGTAAAATCATAGTGAGTGAGGCCTCAGCTCAAGGAAAGTACCATTATGAAAAGAAGAATTAGATCGAAAAGGAGAAATTTCAAACCCATAATATTTTGCAAAAGAAGAATGGAAATTGTGCTTTCAACACAAGCAGGCTAGTGCAGTATTTCTCTAACAATGGCGTTTCCACTAATGACTATAATGACTTTGTATATGGTAACTAAAAAAAATGCAGTGGCTCAGTCCAGCCCTTCTGGTGTTTCCGGACCAGCCCTATGGTTGACAGAAGTTCAAGGCTGAAGCAGTGAGGCAAGAATCAGTTGACTGGCTCCAGTTACCACCCCGGGAAGTCAGTAGGTCTGTCCTGACTTACCAGCAGAGAGCAGGTCACAATGACCTCTGTCCCAAATTAAATCTCCAGAGCTCTATAAAAAAATATATTCTTATTTTCAGAGCACAAGCACTATATATAGTACAGTAACAGGAGATTTTCTTCCCACCTGGCTCTGGGAAGAACACCCGTTTGTCTGAAGCTTTTGATCTCTTCGTTCTCTGCCATCTTAAAGGACCCTTCCAGCTGGGCTTGCCTACACAACCGTCTGTAAACCACCAGACCACCCAGAGCATAGTGCTTAAACCACAACATGGCACATTTTTGAGGATAATCTATTATTTTAGATGAATTTCTAAGTATCAATACTTGAACAACTGCAAGCACGGCCGAAATTCAAGTGAGATTTTGAAGGAACTAGCTACATCTTAACTATGATGTAGTATAGACACAAATCAAAAAAAAAAAAAAACAAAGAAGGAAAAGAAAAACTAGTGTAACCAGTGGCAATGCTTTTCTTAAGAGAGGGAATAGAAATATGGAAATATCTGAGGGGCAACTTTTCTATTTCTTATCAAAAGGCTGAATACCACCAAGGTTTTCTGGGCCTTTGCTTAGCTCTGTCCATTTTATGGATGCAGCCGTTGAAGTCCAGAGATAGCCCAGCTAATGTCCAAGGTTAGCAATGGAGATTCACTGGGTGCCTGGGTTTCTACTGTGTCATCTGAACAGAAAAAACAAAGATGATTGAGGCCCCTAAGATGGGAAAATATATTTGATAGGTTGGATTGTTATTCTTCCAATACTTCCTTCCCAGTTCCCAATTGGCTTCTTATAGAATTATACCTCCATACACTTTGCCATGTGGTTTTTTTGGTACCCTGGCAGACAGAGTGGCACCATGGCGCTCTGTTAATGTTGGTTTTGGCCCTATGACTTGTTTTGGCCAACAGAATATTAGCAGATGTGATGTGAGCAGAGTCTGTAAGCACGCTTGCATGTTTTGTCTAGACCTCTTGCGCTTATGTGATCCACCATGAGAAGAGCATGTCTTGCAGAGCTCTGGGTCCCAGAATGAGAAAATGTGTACAGCAAGCCTGAACCCAACTTGCAGCCTGTGGCCCAGCTCAGCCAAATCTCTGCCTGAAACAGAGCTGCCCTAGCTGTGTGAGAAAAACAGTTGTTGTTGGAGACTGCGTGTACGTGTCTGTTACGCAGCATTATTACACCGATAGCAGATTAATGCAGTAAACATCTGTGGAGCAGGCTAGAGAGCAGCTAGGGCAATTGTAGCCTGGAACTCACTTATTTATCACATAGGCACTAAACTGCTCCTTTTGGCAAGTGTTGTGCTGGGCTTTGAGCATCAAATAGGAATAACACGTGGTCATGGCTGGAGGGGCAGACAGTCAAGTAACATAACAGGCACCTAAAAGACAATGTGCCAGGGCGATAGTAGGGCCATGTACAGTGTGCTGAAGCCACACCGTATATCCACAGGAGCTCACAGAAGGTGACACAGAGACTGACAATTGAATCAGGTCTTCAAGGATGAGCGGGAGTTTGTTAGCAAAACTGAGAAAGGCATTCCAGGCAGAGGGAACCGTGCAAAGGCAGCGAGCGCCATGGAATGTTCACAAAATAGGGTAGCTCAGTGAGGCTAGAGAATGAGGGGAGTGGCAGGAAACAAGGCCAGAAAGTTGGACTGGGGTTAAGCTGGAAGGGACCAAGTCTGAAGAGTGTGGACCTTATTTAGTAGCTTTAGTTTGTGGACTTTTAAAGGGAACTCTCTGAGATTTTTTAAAGCAGTGGGTGATGACATCAAATCCACGGTTTAGAATAATGTTTCTTAAGGTGTGGTCCCAGGAGCAGCGCATCAGCATCACTTGGAAGTTGTTAGAAATGAAAATTTCAACCTAGAAACCACTAAACTATTAGAAATGCAAATTTCTAACCAGACCTACTGAAGCAGAGATTCTGGGGTGGGCCCAGCAATCTGTATTTTAAAAAGCACTCCAAGTGATTCTGATACATGCTACAGTTTGCTATGCAACTGCTTAGGACAATCGCCTTTCAGTCATCAGAGGTTGGAGTGAGGGACTCATGCTGGGAAGAGTTTCTGAAGACCCCAGTAGCTTCAAGGTAAGGAAAGATGAGAGATCCTAACCACTCAACTGGCCCCAGAGCAACCAGATCACGGTGGCCAGAGCATAGGCAGAGTAGGCACGCATGCATGCATGCATGCATTCATTCATGCATTCCTTCACTCACTTGCTCAACAAGCCTTTCTTGGCAATGACTATGAACAGGGACTGAACTGGGTGGGTCCTAGAGGCAGAAATCTGGAAACAAAGGTGTTGCTGTCCTGTAAGGGACGCACCCCTAGTGGCATCAGCCTTGTTCTGGCTGGAGCAAGATTCCAAATGTTTACTAACCTCTTTCTCTTTAGAGGTTAATGAGCAAAACTTTGATTAATTTCAGGGTCTCTGATGAGTAAGTTGATGACATTGGCCCTCATTGACTGAACATTTGCTATGTACCAGACTCTGTTCTAAGCTCTATGTGGCTATTGAGAGAATAAACATCCTGCCTAATTTTTTTTCTTAATTAATTTATTTTTGGTTGTGTTGCGTGCTTGTTGCCGCGCACGGGCTTTCTCTAGTTGCAGAGAGCGGGGGCTACTCTTCGTTGCGGTGCATGGGCCTCTCATTGCGATGGCTTCTCTTGTTGCAGAGCACGGGCTCTAGGCGTGCAGGCTTCAGTAGTTATGGCACACGGGCTCTAGAGCGCAGGCTCAGTAGCTGTGGCATCTGGGCTTAGTTGCTCCACTACATGTGGGATCTTCCCGAACCAGGGCTTGAACCAGTGTCCCCTGCACTGACAGGCGGATTCTTAACCACTGCGCCACCAGGGAAGCCCAATCCTGCCTAATTTTATGCAAACCTGTAAGTGTAGAAATGGGATTTGAACCCAGCCAGCCATTGTGTTGATGACAACTTTCAACCTGCTGGGCTAGCAGAATATTGAGAATTCCTGGTGAAAGCAGGTAAACATCACATTTTAAGAACAGAACTTTGGAGAGTACAGAGAGAAACCAACTTAATTCTTTCCCACCACCTGCTTGAACCTGTTCTGTGGAGCTAGTTCCCTTCTGCTCTTGGGTATGTGTACGGCAGGTCCCCTGACTTTTCTGGTCATCTGTAGGTAATGAAAGGTTTTCCAGTTACTTGTTGTCACAAATGTGATAACACTTCAAGAATAAAAGTTTCCATAAAAATAGAGCTGCCATATGATCCAGCAATCCCACTCCTGAGATTATGTCCAGACAAAACTATAATTCAAAAAGATACATGTACCCCTATGTTCATAGCAGCACTGTTCACAGTAGCCAAGACATGGAGACTTAAATGTCCATCGACAGATGAATGGATAAAGAAGATGTGGTACATATATACAATGGAATATTACTCAGCCATAAAAAAGAATGAAATAATTCCATTCGCAGCAACATGGATGGACCTAGAGATTATCATATTAAGTGAAGGGAGTCAGAAAGACAAATACCATATGATATCACTTACATGTGGAATCTAAAATATGACACAAGTGAACTTACCTATGAAACAGAAACAGACTCACAGACATAGAAAACAGACTTGTGGTTGCCAAGGGGGAGGGATGGATTGGGAGTTTGGGATGAGCAGATGCAAACTATTATATATAGAATGGATAAGCAACAAGGTCCTACTGTATAGCACAGGGAACCATATTCAGTATCCTGTGATAAACCATAATGGAAAAGAATATGAAAAAGAATGTATATATACACATAAATGAATCAGTTTGCTGTACAGCTGAAATTAACACAATATTATAAATCAACTATACTTAATAAAATAAATCTAAAAAAAGAATAAAAGTATCCAGCCAAAGGTGTTAGTTAAAACTCTAAATTTCTTTCAAAGTTCTTTCTGGCAGCTCTAGCCTGTGCCAGGCCTGGAAGCTTAGTGTGGGGTAGGGCACGGTTGGCTTCTTCTTGGAAGCAGATTTTTTTCTACAGTATTTGAGGGAATAAAGGGATAGAGAACTAAGAGTCAGCTCAGCCCCAGAAATCCCTACAGAAGGCATGACAGCCTCACTGTGCTTGTTCATGCAGGCCTCTGTCTCTGATTATAGCCACCCTGATGGGGGACAGGCATGTCTCAAGGCCCTGCTGGGAGTATGATCTGTTACTAACAGTCCCCGAGAAAGGATGTCAACCCATCAGATATAATCTAAGAAGTCAGAGTAAGAAGGGAATCAAGCGTGAAGGTGAAAATGCTCTAAACCCCTCCACAGTCTCCATCCTCACAAGAAGGTGTGTGTGGGGTGTGTGTGTATGTGTGTGTGCACGTGCACTTGTGCAATTCTGCATTTGTTCTATGGTTCCTGCTGACTTTAGTTTCTGAAGATAAACATGCATCAGAGTTAGTTCAGAAACACCTAGTTCTTTTTCAAACATTGATTAAGAATTCCAGGTAGTGCCCCCAAATTTTCAAGCATTAGGAGTCCCACTGCAGGAGCTCAGTAAATATTCATTAAATCGACTAATTAACAGGAAGTTTGCTCAAAGGCAGGAAGGTGATAACAGGTTGGATGGCACTTAGGGGCCCTGCCTTTACTCCTGTGTCCCCGTTGCCTCCCTTTGTCCTTCACTTAGCTTTCTCTGCTTGGCTAAGTCATCCTTAGAGGCTGCCTGAGAATGTCAGCTCCGGTAATGGAGCCTTCCGTAGATTTCCTCTGCAGAATGAAAACTGCCCTCTTCTGGGTTTGCCCAGCATGAGTACACGCCGTGGTCTGCTTCATGAACCACACTGTAGTAGCGATTTGTTTGTGTGTTCATGGCCCCCGTTCCAGGCTCTCGTGTCTCATTCATCTCCATTCCTACAGTGCCCAGCACAGGGTCCTCCCAGGGAGGGCTAGCAATGGGTTTGAGTGAATAAATCCTAATGTCCATTCATCAAATACTAATTGTACACAGTGGTCCCCTCCAGCAGACTCGGGACTCTGTTGCTGAGAGATTTCCCAATTCAACTGCCACCTTTTCATTTTGTAGGTCAGTTAGAGCTCACATTGGGCAATGCCTCCCAGCACCTTGGCTGGGTGCCTGGCACGGCCCCCTGATGCTGCCACTCCATCGGGGAGACTGGAACAGAATTGGAGCTCTCAGGGGCCTTGGCATCACCAGTTATTAGGTACAGAGAAGCTCTCTTGATCCCTAATTTGACAGCGTTGAGTTGAAGAACTGACATGACCACATAAATGCGATTCTGTAGCATAGAGAAAGGCCCACTCACAGGGCCTTCAACATCCTCATCCAGAACTTGTGTCACTTTTCTCTCAAGTAGGAGCAATCCTCATGAAGAAGACAGGCTGTTGCTGGCCTGACCTGAGGCCTTTTAGAGAGTCTGGGGTGCTTCCATTTTTAGAGACTCTTGGGATATTAAAAAATGGTGAAATGCCAAGTGTTTCCATACTAAGAGGTGGGTGCTTTTAACCCACAGAATGGCAATGTGATTGTGCTATTACCAAGGATTTATTTTTAAAAGCAATTACATTGGGCTTCCCTGGTGGCGCAGTGGTTAGGAATCCGCCTGCCAATGCCGGGGACACGAGTTCGAGCCCTGGTCCGGGAGGATCCCACGTGCCGCGGAGCAACTAAGCCCGCGAGCCACAACTACTGAGCCCACGTGCCACAACTACTGAAGCCCATGCGCCTAGAGCCTGTGCTCCTCAAGAGAAGCCACCGCAATGTGAAGCCCGCGCACCACAACCAGGAGTGGCCCCCGCTTTCCGCAACTAGAGAGAGCCCGTGTGCAGCAGAGAAGACCCAACACAGCCATAAATAAAATTAAATAAATATTAAAAAAAATAAAAACAATTACATCATAGTATAGTAGTGAAGCATAGGGACCCTGGAGCTCAGATAGCCTGAGTTCAAATCCTGGCACTTGTGAGCCAGGTTACCTCATCAGCTGTGTGACTTTGGGCATGTTATTTGGTCTTTCTGTACCTCAGTTTCTAGTCTATAAAAGGGACATAGTATTAACTTCTTTTCAGGTTTTTGTGAGGATTAAATGTAAGTCTTATACAAGTACCTAGACTCTTGGTATGCTTTGTATACATGTCAGTCATTATTTTATTTTTTTTAAGATATTTGCCATGTATTTCTTCTTTAGGTCTTTTTATAAAATTATTTAATTTATTTGTATGTTTATTTTTGGCTGTGTTGGGTCTTTGTTTCTGTGCGAGGGCTTTCTCTAGTTGTGGCAAGCGGGGGCCACTCTTCATCGCGGTGCGCGGGCCTCTCACTATCGTGGCCTCTCTTATTGCGGAGCACAGGCTCAGTAGTTGTGGCTCACGGGCCTAGTTGCTCTGTAGCATGTGGGATCCTCCCAGACCAGGGCTCGAACCCATGTCCCTTGCATTGGCAGGCAGACTCCCAACCACTGCACTGCCAGGGAAGCCCCATGTCAGTCATTATTATTATTATTATTACCTTTTTTGCACTCCATGCAGTGTCATTTAGTAAGAGGACGCTAATTTAAAGTTTCATCTTGAATATTATTTTCTTTCACTCTTGTCAGGGGATCTCACTGACTGTATATATAATTTCTCTTGCAGGTCATTTCAAAATTCTAAGTTTGAGGACCTTTGTGAACACAGGCCTGGGCTAGCTGGTCTCTTGATGCCCCTTGTGAAATGGGATGCCTGCCCCTACTTCTGAGAGTGGTACCCCACTTAAAACCTTCCCTCCCCGTCCCCAGTGGCACACACCCAGTCTCAGGACTAGGGCTGTCGCTGGGCTTCCGCAATGACAATACAGTGACAGAGGGTGGGGTGGTGGAGCAACTTCCAAAAAAAGACGCAGACGCATAGGTCTTCGGATTCAATTAACCAATTGAGTGTCAGACCACAAGCGTGTGGTTCTTCAAACAGCAGATGCTGTTCTCTCCCTGGCTCAAGTTAAAGTGATCGTTTTCCCAGTTGGCACGGAACAAGTTCTACACTACCAATAAGCTGGCTGGCACAACGCAAAGAGCCCCGGTGCCAGTACTGGCAGTACCCACGGAAGGCTGTGCTGATCCCCTTCTCTAATTATAGCTGCCACTGTCACGATCTAACTTGCGGGTGATGTGCAGTCACTACCTGCATGCCATGTAGGATTGAATGTCACCTAACACCTTCTTGTTGCTACCCTAGCAAGAGGCTGGTATGTAGGAGGAGTGGCATCCACGTAGCATGGAAGCTGAGTGAGTGGGGGCCTGGACACAGGCAGGGTGCCCTGACCTCTGAGGTCACACTGAGCTATGTGGTGACCTTGGCCCCTAACCCACCACTGTCAGGGCTCAAATGCTGGCACCAAAGCCCTGTGTTTAGATGCCTGCTCTGCATCCTTCTGAATCTTGGCCATACTTTAGCACCACCAATTATCTCTTGCCTAGCAGCAGTGAGGTGGCAGTCACCACGCAGAGGTGAGGGGCGGCTGCTCTGTGCTCCCAGGCCTATGCTACCAGGGAGAGTGACTACAGAATCCCTGCCACTCTCCCCGCAGCAGCAGGGGAAGTGGCACCTTGGGAGCCTGAAGGCATGAAGTGCAAATGAGGGGAAGGAGTTTATTTTCAGCTAAACATTCCAAACCATTCTGATGGCTGTGAGCAGACTTTTTACCAAAGCCTTCTGGGATGCTGGCTTGCAGCATTAGCTGCTAGGAGGAGTGGGCACCTGGTGGGGTTTGGGCGAGGGATGCCCATTGACTGAGTTATTTCTAGGGCAATTATTTTCCTGGTTTCTCTTCCCGCAGGGAAAATTACCCACATCAGTAGCACGTTTGCAGGCCCCATATTTCTCATGTGCTTTGCCTGGAGCTGGCACTGAGCACTAGCCACCACCTAGGGGAGGAGTGAAGGGTGGACGGAGGGGTGAATGCATTCAACTCCCTGGGCCTGCAGGCGGGGTGCTTGGCCTTGAAATTTTAAAATTCCTACCTCTGAAGTACAACATTTAAAATATTTATTCTGAATATTGAGAAAGACTTCAGTAAAAAAAAAGAATATTTTTTTCCTCTAGCACTTTCACTCTGTCCCCAATGAAGAGAAATTCTCTAAAGAAACAGTTTCCAAAAGAAATAGAAACCGATTCACAGATACAGAGAACTAGTGGTTACCAGTGGGGAGAGGGAAGTGGGGAGCGGCAAGATAGGGGTATGGGATTAAGACAGTGTCCTCAATCTTTTTGGCACCAGGGACCGGTTTCGTGGAAGAAAATTTTTCCACGGATGGTTGAGGGGGGATGGTTTCGGGATGATTCATGCGCATTACATTTATTGTGCACTTTATTTCTATTATTATTACACTGTAATATATAATGAAATAATTATACAACTCTCTGTAATGCAGAATCAGTGGGAGCCCTGAGCTTGTTTTCCTGCACCTAGATGGTCCCATCTGGGGGTGATGGGAGACAATGACACCTGAAGTGTGTTGCTTATGTCCAGTCTGCTCCGTAAGATACGGCTTAATTGTCACTTGCCACTCACAGATAGGGTTTTGATATGTCTGCAAGCAATTGATTTATTATGGTCTCTGTGCAGTCAAATCTCTCTGCTAATGATAATCTGTATTTGCAGCCACTGCCCAGGGCTAGCATCACTGCCTCAGCTCAACCTCAGATCATCAGGCATTAGATTCTTATAAGGAGTGTACAACCTAGATCCCTCACATGTGCAGTTCACAGTAGGGTTCGTGTTCCTATGAGAATCTAATGCGGCTGCTGATCTGACAGGAGGCGGAGTTCAGGCAGTAATGTGAGTGATGGGGAGCGGCTGTAAATACAGATGACGCTTCGCTCGCTCACCCGCCACTCACCTCCTGCTGTGCGGCCCGTTCCTAACAGACCACGGACCGCTGCTGGTCTGTGGTCCAGGGATTGGGGAACCCTGGATTAAGAGATACAAACACTATGTACACAATAGTAAGCAACAAGGATATACTGAACAGCACAGGGAAATATAGCCATTATTTTGTAATAACTTTAAATGGAGTATAATCTATAAAAATATTGAATCACTATGTTGTGTACTTAAAACTAATATAATACTATAAACCAACGATACTTAAAAAAATGTTTCTAAACTATGCTTTTTTTAAATCAAAGGAATTTTTTTCTTTCATGTGAAATCTTATGCTACACTCAGTATGTAAAACTGGAACAACAACCCTCCCTGCTGATACCTAGAGGTGGTACCAACTCTTTTTTCCCCAGGAACCTTGGGAGCAGCCCCACAGATTTCCAGCATCCTTGGTGCTACTAAACCTCTTGGTTTGATTTTACAGTCATCTGCCTTATGCTTAAAGTTCCCAATTTGACCTCTTATATTTGCAAGGCGGGGGGGCTTTGGGAGTCTTTAGGGACAACTGGGTATTGTCAGTGAGGCTTTGATGTGGAAGCCTCAGGGCCTGGGTATTTCATCCTACATGATTCAGGTGCATAGATATGGGTGCACAGAAATCTGAGGTTCCTTTTCTCATATGATTTGTATTGGTCAGTGCTTGGCAAAGATTTGTAATTTGTGGAATCACTTGTCATTCAAAAAGTATGAATGACATTCTTCTGTGTGGACAGTGTCCCTGATCTATCTCATGGATTTTACAGTCTCAAGTGGGAAGATGACAGTAGGACACAAGCAAACATAAATGATTATTTCTGCTAGTGATAAGTGTTGTGAAGAAAACAAAGCTCATGGGAAAATAAAGGTTCATGGGATATAGAGAGAATGACTGGACAGGTGGAGGGGGGGTGGGGGCTGGCGGTAGTTCTTTAGACTGGGAGCTCCAGAAAGGCCTCAACAAGGAGCCACCTGGACGCCAGTAGCTACCCAGCCAGGAGAAAACCTGGGTGAGAGTATGTGCGGCAGTGAGAATAGCAGATGCTTCGTCCGTGAGGAGGGCACACACTTGGCTTGTTTGAAGAGCAGAAAGCTGGCCCACGTGACAGAGACCTCAGTGACCAGGGAAACCAGATTTGGGGCCTGATCAGAGAGGTCAGGGCTGGGCATTTGGGTCTTATTTTAAGAGTCATGGGATTGTGGTGGAGGATTTTAAGGTTTTCTCCCACTTGAGTCTTTTTCGCTTCTTCCAGCGTTTGAATTGCAATTCATAACCAGAAGATGAGTAGGTTTATCTGTTAATAATGCTACTTAACAACAACCCAAACCTACGAGTGCCCCAAATTGAAAAAATGAATGGGGTCTCAAAGGAACCAGAAATACTAATTCATTTAACAAATACTATTGTCTTTCTATTGCTACAGAATCTATACTTACAGCTGTGTGATCTTAGCCGAGTCACTTAACCTCCCCGTGCCTAATTTTTCTCATCTGTAAAAAGGGGATAATAGTATATCCCTTATAATGTTTCAAAGATAAAATACTTGTAAATGCTTAGAACACATGGTTAACAATATGTTTGCTATTATTATATATGCAAAAGCACAATTAACTGACATTTGTTTATTTCACACATATTTCTTGAGAACCTACCATGTGCTGAGTGAGTGCTATACTAGGTGCTGAGGATACAGTTGTGAACAAAGCAGGTTCAGTCCCTGCCTGGCACCTGGCTTCCTGCTCTTTACTCAGTAGAAGGAGGCATGGGATTCCTGAGGAGGGACCCACCACCTTTGGCCAATGCATGTGGAAGTGGTGAGGGAAGGTGCCCTCACCTTCCCTCACCCAGGTTAGGGTTTATTAGCCCAGGAGCCACTGGGGGTCCAACCCCGTTTCCATGCCCTGGAAACCCCCTGAACTCTGCAGATAATGTTCAAATATGAAGAGAGTTCCCTCAGAGGAATCTGATGTGGTGAGTGTAGCACTTGCTGGGTTCTCGGTCCCTGCAGCCATCTAGCTGATAACATGCTATCACTGAGCCCTAATCCCCAATCCTGAGACTTCACCTCTTCTCAGCTCCAGTCCTCGCTCCTGCTTGAATCGGTACCCCCAAAGGATTCGCCTGCATCTCTTTTCCCAACTTAAGAATGTCCACCAGGCATGTGCCAAGAGGACAGAATCAGGCACGCATGTTCAGTGAGCCAAGTTAGCTTCCCAAATGAGGGCACGTGTTACTTGCATGTTCCTATCAGTCTAGATTCAGACAAGTTATTGCGATTAAAAAAAAAAAATCACACCAGTTATTTGAAGCATAGTGTTAGAGCAGGAAGGGTCAGAGAGCTCACCCAGGGAACGGCATTTTAGAGATCTTTCTAAACTACAACCATTCACATGGTATTCCCCATCTAAAACACTTCCACACTTTGCGGAGTTTTCCAGGTGATCCAGACATCGTGGTGCCAGGCCTTCGTGATGTGGCTCCCATATGCTGCAGGGGCCTTGTCTCCTCCCAGATTCACCCACGGATACCTCTCAGCTTTTAGGACTCACTTGGGCATCACCTCCCCCAGGAAGCCTCCCACCCTCACTCAACACTGGATCGTGTGCCCTGGGCTCCGCTGGGCTACAGCACTCCCACACTGGCCCACCTTGTACGCCTCTCTCGGTAGACCTGGGGCCTCCTAGAGGGTAGGGCCCACCTTTTTATCTGTATAGCTTCCCTGAACTTAATAAATGGCTTTTAAATGAATAAATGAATGAAATAACTTTTCCCTACGGTCCTACTGAAAATCTCTAAGCACATTCATGTTTATCATTTCATAGGGGTCAGTTTTGGGGTCAGGTAAAAATACAGTCATTATACCTATAAAAGTCCTTGGAACACTGGGATTTTTTTCCCTGTGATATAGCTTTTGTATTGTCAGATAGTTACTGATTTTTTAATGCACACTGGGAAGAGTAAATTATGATTACAACTGTTTAGAATGCCTGCTAGGGTGTTTGGATTCGGGCTTGAAGAACCACAAGTGGTATCAGAAATCCCTTGTAACTGGGTAAATGTAACAGCTATAGTTAATTTCAGCTACATATAACAGAAGGCACCTTACACAGATATTTATTCCTTAAACTGCCCTAGAGGTATTCATTTATTCCTCTCTCATATAAAAGAGGCCTGGAAGTTGGCTGGCATCTTCCAACTCCTAGCAGTGAAACCATGGGTAATTAATACCTTCTAAACCCAATATTATTTTTAATTTACAGAGATTAAATTAAAAATAATATTAAATTAAAAATCTGTAAATTAAAAATAATATTGTCGGACTTCCCTGGTGGCACAGTGGCTAAGAATCCGCCTGCCAGTGCAGGGCACACGAGTTTGAGTGCTGGTCCAGGAAGATCCCACATGCCACGAAGCAACTGAGCCTGAGAGCCACAACTACTGAAGCCCGCGTGCCTAGAGCCCGTGCTCCACAACAAGAGAAGCCACTGCAATGAGAAGCCCACGCACCGCAATGAAGAGTAGCCCTCGCTCACTGCAACTAGAGAAAGCCCACACGCAGCAACGAAGACCCAACGCAGCCAAAAATAAATAGATAAAATAAATAAATTAAAAAATAATATTATCTGTAAATTAAAATTAATATTATCATAGGGCTTTTGTGAAGCTCTCGTGTGATGAACCCTGGCCCAGCACAGAGTAAATATTCAATACATGTTAGGAAAAAAGAAATCTATTATTTCTGCTAGCTGTTTGCTCTATCAGTGCCTCTTCAGGTTTGCTCTTTTTAGAACTGATAAACTTCCAGAGCTATGTATAATTTCAGACATTAGCTGCAAGCATCCCTGTGCCACCACTTATTGTAAACGTTTTAAACATTTCGGTGAGCGCTGACACAGCAATATTCTCTTGTCCTCAGAGACTGCTGGAGAGGGAGTGCTTCTTGTGGAGAAATAAGTCTATTGCAGGAGCCAGAATGCCACCCAGCTGCCTTCAGGCCAAACTCCCAGAAATATGCTTCTTATAAATTTAGGTAGTAAGGAAAAAAATTGAAAGTGAATCATGCAGAAGAAGAAAATCATGCTTTCTGACTTTAACCTACTTGGAGTTCAGAAAGTTAACTAACAATTTGCATGCAATGAATATAGTCCCCTAAATACAATAGCTGATGAATTATTTTATACACACATTTTAAATACAACATATTATTTAGTTATGATTGGGAAGCAGCCTTAAACCTTTTTTTTAAGCAGCTGAAATATACACAACAGTTACAAGTGGAAATACTATTGCAAAGGGCCCCGCACTTTTAGCCCAGAGCTGAACCACAGAAGTCTCAGGTTACTTAGAAAAATACAAAACAACAGTTTCCAAGTTAAGAATTATGTGTTTTCAGGAGGGAAGAAGGGAATAACAGCTTTGGCTTAAAATGCTCAACCGTTCAAAGTCATCACACTTACAATTAGAAGAGAGCAGCTCCTAAGGTGGTCTGTATCCGAAGAGGGAAATCCAGCCTGGAAGCAAATTATCGCTGCGGAAGACACTCCCATTAGAAGCTGTTGAGGCCGCTTCTACCGTTTCAGAAGGGCAAACATTTGGTAACACGAAAGATGTTTTCATCTTCTTCACTGGAATGAATGGTAACTAATGAAATGTTTTTCCCTTTTTATACGTAAGTGTCTCTGTATCCCAACCCAAAGCAGACATGTTTGTGTATCGTCTGCAACCCACCAGTCCAGAGCCCGGGAAGCAGGAAGGGTGGAGGGTGTAGAGTAACCTTTCCACCACGACTACAATCACCGATGTGCCCTTTTTCCTGGTATCGTAGTCTCACTCGAGGCTTTTCATTAACACATCATCCCTCTGAACACATGGGGCACAACATACTGGAAAACTGCAGTCAGGGGGCGAGAAGGAGGCGCTCACTCTCCCTGGTTTCTCAGGAACCCAGGCTTATCCAGCATGGAATTACAAGTGTACCCTGTCATCTGTGTCTGCAGGGAGACTTCTCTCATGGACCACACCCCACCGGACACCCTAAGGCTCTTGTGGCGATTCTGCTGCCTCCACCATCCTGGCCTTGGCTGCAGTTCTGGTCCAGGAGGCCAGCGTAGCCTTGGGGCTGAAGTTGTTACTACAACAGTATTAGCTCCCTCAAGTGAGAGCGGGAGATTCTTCTAGTGCAGGCTCCCCTCCTCAGGCCAGAGGATCAGTCCCATCAGAGCACATCTTTTTCTTAGACCTTTCTAGATAGGTTTCCCCTTAGTCCACCTTTGATTTTCTTTATGAGTGTCTGGATCTTGGCCTCCTTTGCTGTGATAGGAATATTCTTTTGATTTGGGGAAGCGCATTCGGAGAGTTGCTTCTAATGCGTCCGACCTCTGCTCAGCTGTCACTGATGCCAGGCCCACACCAGGTGTCGGGGAAGCAGGCTGACTGGTGGCAGTTTAGAGGGTAATGGAGGACGAGGTATCTTCTTCGGAGGTTTTAGGCTCTCGTTGCATGTAGCATTCTATTGTGCACAGCGGCCTTGTCATCCTTCACAGATGCTTCTCATTTGGTCCCCTTCGAGGAGGGAGGAGGTGCTTGGTGAAGCTGAGGCACTGGCTTGCTTGAAGCTAGGTGTTTCTCTCCAGCTTTTGCTGACAACAGGTTTGAATTTGAGAGTCACGTATTCTTCCCCCAACTTCTCTATGGAGTTTCACTCCTTGCCTTTTGCGTTCTCCATCGTCTGAAAAAGAGTTGAGGTTGATAAAAAGAAAATTCTTCTGACTTCTGGCTCAAGGTTGTTTTTCCAAAAGTCTCCTTCCACTCCCTGCCACCCAAAGGCATTCCCAAACCCACCATTCTTAAAAAAATTCTTATTTAACATGGACTTATTAGAAATGCAATAAATCAGACGTTTTACTCTAGGTAGATCCATTTTTAAATCCTTAGAGTGCTAAAGTGATGACGAAAAGAATAGTGGACGAGTGCAAGAACCCCAAAGGGAGTTGAATTTTTGGGGAAATCGGCTTAAATGGATGTTCCTCTTTCACCTGAAGTGCTTTACAAAGTGCTAAGAACAGCTGACTCACATTTTTACTGATTGAATCTTGCTGGGATAAGGGTATGAATTCAGGTTTAAATTTAGTACTTCTGCTGATTTTGAAAAACTGGACTTATGTCCCATTCTCTCTCCTGTTGTGTGGCTCAGACTCTACCAATGAGGATACATCTAGCAAAGAACATGGTTTATGAAGCCATCCAGACCTGGATTCAGATCCTGGCTTCACCATTTCCTAGCAGTGTGATCCTGGACAAGTCACTTAACATCTTTTAGATTTCCTTATTTATACATGGGGATTGTAGTAAGCATTAAAAGGAATAAAAACATAAGGCCTGTTAAAGTAAGCACTCAGTTTATTAGTTTTATTTTGTGCTAAAAATGCACACTGCATCTGTGAGTTCCTCTTTCCCAGGGATCTCCACCTGGGACATGTTTACAAGCCAGGGATGAATGGGTGGGCACGTGAGTTAGGTATGATGAGTTAAGTTCAGCTGTAAAAATTGGATAAACAATATTGTCTTAAACGTGGTAGAAGTTCATTTCTCTCTCACTTTAAAGTCAGAACATAGGCTCTGCTCTACGAAATCCCCAGGAAATGGGCTCCTAGACTATGGTGTAGCCTCCATTTCCAATGTCACCTCATGGTATGAGGTCGTGGCAGTAATTCCAGACATCTGGTTTTCATTCCAGCCACTAGGAAGAAGGAGGTTGAGATGGGAAAAGGGTGATGCCAGCTCTTTCTTCAGGAAGGTTTCTGGAAGGTGCTGCATGAATTTATGTTTACATTTCATTGACTAAAAAGTAGTTTCACGGCTTCACCTAGCTGCAAGGGAAAATGCAGTGTTTATTCTGGGTAGCCACATGTCCAGCTAAACTTGCCATCTCTATGGAAGTGTGGGGGAATTGACATGGTACCAGTTATTCTCTGGACAGAGAGCCACTCTCAGGGGCAGCCAGAGTGGGGAGGGTCTTGGGAGTCTGTTGGAGCTTGATAGCACAAGGGAAAATAATTATTAAAAGTAGTTGGTGCTACTAAGATCAAAGGCAAATCCAATTTATCAAGAAAATATCATCTGGAATTGCTCTGTCCAACGAGGTAGCCACTAGCCATATGTGACTATTGAGCATTTGAGATGCGGTTAATCCAAACTGAGATGTGCTATAATATACACCCTGGACTTCTAGAATAGTATAAGAAAAGAATGTAAAAATATCTCAGTTTTTTTTTTTAACAGGTCCTACATGTTGAGGTGATATTTGTGTATTAGATTAAATATATTATTAAAATTACCTTCATCTGCTTAGTTTTACTTTTAAAATTTAAAGTTATATACGTGGCTTGCGTTATTTTTCGATTGGGAGCAAGGATCTGGAATGTCCCAAATCTTAGAGTCTGTCTCCTCAGAAAGGAGATTCTATATAGTACTGAGAGGGATTGTTTCCTGAATGATGAATTCTCTAACATGGGGTTGAGAGAGCGAGGTTTTGGTAACATACCAGGAAGTATCGTCCAAGCGAGGGGGTTCTGTGTTCCTTGCCCTTGACAGGCCTGTCCCCACAGGGGATAGATCTTAATGTCACCAGCCCCTAAGAAAGTGACCTCCACCTCATGCTGTGGTTCTAGTTCAGTGAACCACTATGATTCTATTTTCAGATGACCCTTAGAGTTTCTATGACTATTCCTACAAAGTGAGAAACTAACTAGTTAGCCAAGTGATGTGCTTGGGAGGGGTGGCATTTCTGAACTTCAACTTAAAGATTGGAAGGCAAATAATGATGAGGGAATGATTGGCCAATAGAGATGCTTTGTGTTTTTATTTCTCTCCCTGTCAAAGATCCCCAGTTAGCTGGGGCCATAGCTCTCAAAGTATGGTCTTTGGACCTGCAGCCTCGGCATCACATATGAACTTGTGAGGGATGTAAATTCTCAGGCCTCACCCCAGACCTAATGAATCAGAAACTGGGGGTATGGCCTAGCACTCGGTGCTTTAACAAGCCCTCCAGATGATTCTGATGTTAGCTAAAGTTTGAGAACGATGAATTTAAAGCGATAGTTTTCTTGACAAACAGATCTTCATCCCCCTAAGATGCACCCAGTAGTTTTTGTTTTCTTTTTTTAAGGCTCATCCTGTTGAATGTAATATGTCATGAAAGGGAAAGTATGTAGGAATTGTTACCTTTAGGTTTGTAAATAAATGCGATACCACATTTCTTGCTGGTTTCTAAGTGAGTAAGATTTGGTAGGAAAAAGAGAGCTTTGAAAAAAATCTGAAAAATATAATCATCTGGAGGCTGCTCTCTGGGGCTGTGAGTCTCCATAACTTACCTCTTCCAAGCCTCACTGCTGAGCCCAGCTCCTTGGTTCTCTAGAATTCCTCTCCGGACGCGGTCACGGCTGGAACCAGCTGATCGGCCCACGCTCCACTTACTAGCGCTGGTGCTCGCCTGGTCTTCCTGTCTGCTCACCGTCTCTGCTCACCGTCTCTTGCCCCCTGCATCCCGACTTCCATCTCTGAGTGGCGTTCTTTATCTTCCCAGACAGCTGTCCTCACTTCCCCACTTTTAATCATTGTGAGCAGTTTTGCCTTGTCAGGCTTTTCCCCACTCCGAGTCACGTAATAAGTCTGTGCTGGACTCTACAGGTATCCGACCCCGTTCTTCTTCCCAGGCACAGATTCTGTGGTTCCACTCTTGAAATCTGAGGCGTAATGACAGTTTCAGCCAGCGGCTCTGAGAACGTGTGGCCCCTTCTGTCACTGAACTCTTGGGAACCTGCAAAGAGGCCAGGCACGTGGGTCAACCTGTTCCTTTGCTGAGCAGAAGCCCCTCAACTCCACCCCAGGGGACTGACCTCTGCCCCAGGAACCCTGAGTACTCTTGGTGTCCCTTGAACCGCTGATGGAAAATCGTGACTCAGATGCAGGCCCTCCCGTCAGCAGATCTTCTTGCCCCGCAGGACAGGGATTAGGTGGGGTAGGGCTGGGGTATTACTGGATCTGACAACGGATGCTTTGTCCTTTCCAGCTCCTGCACAGGCACGCATCAGACAATGTGTATGGAGTTTTAGAGTTTATAAGACACCTCCAGATGTCATCATTTACAAAGCATTCCACGTCTTTGAGAGGGGAGCAAAGAGTTAATCATCCTCACGTTTTACAGTTGAGATAACAGTACTGGAAGATTGCCATCTTTCCCTGAGTGGCTCAAACAAGGAAAGGCAAAGTTGGGTTTATAGCCAGGTTTTATTTCAGCTTGACATTTTGTTTACGGACTCCTTCTTGCTATGGGTATAAAATCCCACACTAAAACCCTCAAGGAACAATTTTTTTTAAACATCTTTATTGGAGTATAATTGCTTTACAATGGTGTGTTAGTTTCTGCTTAATAACAAAGTGAATCAGCTATACATATACATATATCCCCATATCTCCTCCCCTCTTGCGTCTCCCTCCCACCTTCCCCATCCCACCCCTCTAGATGGTCACAAAGCACCGAGCCGATCTCCCTGTGCTATGCGGCTGCTTCCCACTAGCTATCTATTTTACATTTGGTAGTGTATATATGTCCATGCCACTCTCTCACTTTGTCCCAGCTTACCCTTCCCCCTCCCCGTGTCCTCAAGTCCATTCTCCATGTCTGCGTCTTTATTCCTGTCCTGCCCCTAGGTTCATCAGAACCAGTTTTTTTTTTTTTTTTTTTTTTTTTTTAGATTTCAAGGAACAATCTTAATGGCTTGGTTCAGTGAAGATTTGACGCAATGCATGCATTTATGGAAATCACACTTGTGTTCAGTTTGCAAGTGGCTGTCACGTCCATTACTTTATCTGGTCTCTATAATGACTTATGTAGAGGATTTCATTATTTTTGTTTTACAGATGAGAAAAAACTCTGACTCAAGGAGGATGGGTAAATTGCTCAAGGTTACACAGTGACTGAGTGTCGTCCAGTTCTTTTCACAGCAGAACCTCTGTTCACTATGTTCAGTTAACTCCTCTTTGGTATAAATTCTAAACTGCAAAGAAAGCAGATGAATGCAGTAAGGCAGGGGTTCCCAAACCATTTCTGTCTAGAAATATAGATGCTTGGCGTTCTTCCTCCCCTTCCATGAACTCTCTGAGGTGCTAAGAGTGGGAGCAAATGCCCCAGGTGATGTTCCTGATTGGCTGAGGCTGGAAAACACTGCATCATGGAAAGATGCATGCAGAGTACTGCAGTTTATTTCCTCTAAAGGCCTCAATTTTTGTTGTTGTTATTTCCTTTTGATGGATGTTTTGGGTGGGCCTTTGAGAAGGAGGTCATTAAGAAAATTTGACCACTAGATCTTTTACTTTATTCTTTATGTACACTTTTCTATCCATCTGAGGTTTGGCTTCCCTGGACAGCAACAGGGACTGTAATTAAATTTCATCTGGTGAAACATTGACCTGGTTGGCATAAGTTTAGATTCCAGTTTCATCCTCTAAGGGATAGCTTTCTCTTCTATCTTACAAATTCTGTGTAATTCTGAGTCACAATTCTTTTGAAAATAGACGTCAGTTGTTAAATTGGTTCTTAAATATTCCCCATCAGGGATTCCCATTGTTGGAAGACTCTAGAACCTTCAACCAGCCTCAGCATCATCTGGGAGCTTGTTACAAATGCAGACCCTCACGCTCTGCCTCAGGTGTACTGAATCAGAATCTGCATTCAACAAGATGTCCTGTGATTCATAGGGACATTAACATTTGAGAAGCACCAGTTTGGGACACCTTCCCTTTTAGTAATAGTTACAACTTATTGGATACCCACTATCTCTCAAGGGAGGTGCTTTAAATTTTAAAAATCTAGTCCTCACAGCAACTTTGCCGGAAAAGGATTATTCTCCTCAATCTGCAAAAGAGGAAACTGGTTCTGAGAGATTTACACTTGTCCAGTTATACTGAGATGGAATTAAGACCAGGTCTGTCGACTCCTTCTTGAAACACTTGACTTAATACTTTTTTCCCTTCCCTTCCTCAGGCCTCTCCAGTCAACTTAGGGATTTTTTTTTTTTTTCCTCACAATCTCCCCAGGCCTTTTTTAAAGGAATCATGGTACAGAAACAAACAGTAGAAAAAAATGCAAAGAATTGTATATCAAACTTTTGTGGGTAAAAATTTTATTAACAAAATTTAAAATCTGGAGCAAATATATATTTTAGGAAATATATTTGTAACATATGACAAAAATGTTAATAACCCTAATATATAAAAAGCTTTTATAAATCAATGAAGTACTTTGGTAGAAAAGATAGAAGAAAAAATAATAGAAAAAGGATTAATTAACATGAAAAAGTTCAACTTCACTAGTAAAGTGTAAAAATGGAAATATCTTTTCATCCTCCAAATTAGCAAAGGTTAAACGAAAAGATAAAAGCCAATGTAGGTGAGAATGGGAGATAAAAATCCTCAAATATTTCTATTATTAAAAATGATGTTTTAGAAGAATATTTAATGAAAAGGAATCATGAGTACCATATATTAGTAAGTAAGAAAGACATGTGGAAAATGTATATGATAATCCTAATATTTTAAGTTAAAAAAAATTTCTACACTATGTACAGGAAAAAAAAAAAAACCCTCAGAATAATGAACACCAAAATGTTAACAAGGTTTAGCTTTGAATAGAAAATAGCCCCTACACTCTTTAAAATGAAAGTTTCTCATCTTCAAAGAGGGAAAAAGATCAGACTAGTGTAACTTAAGCCTTAATTTCTCTGTCAAAAACTTAGTAGAAGAGGGGAAAATTGAGTGGTGGCTGGCTGATTTTTCTCTTAGGGCCAATTTACTTCCAGTTAAAATTTTAATTACTGGCTCATTATTATCAGTAAACAATCATGCCTGAAAGGACAGGGCTCCTCTATTAATAAAATATGTCAATTTATTCTTAGTTCAAAATAAATAAATAAAATGAATCATCAGACAAATGTGTCTGAAAAGTATCAAACGATCTGCAGCTCAATCCTGAAAATTAACCGTATAATGATTTCTTTTACTGTCAGGCCAAGTTCTATGGAATTCTGCTATTCTCCCTAAGAGAATGCTCTGTCTATGGCACGCTCTTCCCCCTCCTCATTTTCATTCAGCTGTCTTCAACCATCACCTCCTCAGAGAGGCCTTCACTAACCACTTATAAAATGAACAAAGAGAAACTTTCTTCCAAATTCTTTAAATCTCCTTATTCTACTTCACTTTTCTTCATAGCACTCATCTTCAGCTTTGCCTAATTGTTATAATTGAAAACAAATTTTTTTTGGCCCTCGTGGTGCAGCTTGTGGGATTTTAGTTCCCTGACCGGGGATCGAACCTGGGCCCTTCACAGTGAGCGCACCAAGTCCTAACCACTGGACCACCAGGGAATTCCCTGAAAAATTATATTTAACTGCTTGTCCTTCCTCCTCCCCACTAGAATGCAAGCTCCTTGAGGACAGGGACATTGTACACTTTATTCTCCACTTTACCTCCAGAAGCTAGCATGGTGACCCGCACCATAGATACTCGTTAAATATGTGTTGAATGAATGAATATGAAAAGAGCTGAGCCAGATGTGAATGTCACTCAATCCAAGAAGAATTCCATAACTGTGGTTATGCTGGGGTGGCTTTGGAAACCCAGCACTGAAGACAATGAGGTGCTTTATTTATTTTATTTTATTATTCTTTTATTGTGATTATTGGGTTTTTTTTTTACATCTTTATTGGAGTATAATTGCTTTACAATGGTGTGTTAGTTTCTGCTTTATAACAAAGTGAATCAGTTATACATATGTTCCCATATCTCTTCCCTCTTGCGTCTCCCTCCCTCCCTCCCTCCCTATCCCACCCCTCTGGGTGGTCACAAAGCTCCGAGCTGATCTCCCTGTGCTATGCGGCTGCTTCCCACTAGCTATCTATTTTACATTTGGTAGTGTATATATGTCCATGCCACTCTCTCACTTTGTCCCAGCTTACCCTTCCCCCTCCCCATATCCTCAAGTCCATTCTCTAGTAGGTCTGTGTCTTTATTCCTGTCTTACCCCTAGGTTCTTAATGACATTTTTTTCCCTTAAATTCCATATATATGTGTTAGCATACGGTATTTATCTTTCTCTTTCTGACTTACTTCACTCTGTATGACAGACTCTAGGTCCATCCACCTCATTACAAATAGCTCAATTTTGTTTCTTTTTATGGCTGAGTAATATTCCATTGTACATATGTGCCACATCTTCTTTATCCATTCATCCGATGATGGACACCTAGGTTGTTTCCATCTCTGGGCTATTGTAAATAGAGCTGCAATGAACATTTTGGTACATGACTCTTTTTGAATTATGGTTTTCTCAGGGTATTTGCCCAGTAGTGGGATTGCTGGGTCGTATGGTAGTTCTATTTGTAGTTTTTTAAGGAACCTCCATACTGTTCTCCATAGTGGCTGTACCAATTCATATTCCCAGCAGCAGTGCAAGAGTGTTCCCTTTTCTCCACACCCTCTCCAGCATTTATTGTTTCCTGATTTTTTGATGATGGCCATTCTGACTGGTGTGAGATGATGTCTCATTGTAGTTTTGATTTGCATTTCTCTAATGATTAATGATGTTGAGCATTCTTTCATGTGTTTGTTGGCAGTCTGTATATCTTCTTTGGAGAAATGTAAGACAATGAGGTGCTTTATTTAGACAACTCACCTCTACCTGGAAGACAGCCCCAAACTTCATTGCCAAGCAACCACTAATTGCTTGTAATCAGCAAATATAAAAGCACATATAATAAAAAAAAATTGGTAACCCGGAGGTTTTTCTATATATGACCAGGCATTTTATTGTTATAGTTCAGTAGACTTGGGGCCAAAAGGGAGATGCAGCTGAAGATTTCTTGCCATAAAAGGATAAAAGGTCATTAGTTGCTTGCTGCCAGGAATAGTAATGCAATTGCAATTCAGTATTTGGAAAGTGTGCACTTAAGCAAACCAGAGCTTTCATTAGTTTTTCTTTTTCTTTTCTTCTCTTTTTTAGAGATTTTTTGTTTTTAACTAACAGACTTTATTTTTGGGGGCAGTTTTAGGTTTACAGAAAAATTGTGCAGAAAGTATGGTGTTCCGATATCCTCCCCTTCTCAGTTTCCTTTATTGTTAACATCTTGCATTGATGTTGTACATTTGTAAAAATTGATGAACCAATATTGATGTATTATTAGTAACTAAAATCTACAGTTTACATTACGGTTCACTCTTTGTGTGGTACATTCTATAGGTTTTGTCAAATGATAATATAATTCACTGCCCTAAAAACCCTCTGTGCTCCAGCAGTTCATGCCCCTCCTCCTTCCCCCATATCCCTGGCAACCATTATATTTTTACTGTCTTTATAGTTTGGTTTTTCTTCTGTAATTAAAAAGTGATTCTTGTACATGGGAGAGAAGATGGAAAGAAGTAAATCACAAAAAATTGAGGGCAGTATTTTGTTCATCTAATTCTTCATTGTCTCTCCAGTATCTAGAATAGTGACTGGGGGATAACTAGGGAAACCTCTTTACATTTTGATATATATCCATCCATATATGTAAATATATGGGTATAAATGATTACATATATACTTATATATACAGCCTCCTGTATATGAAAGGATAATCCATTTATGCTAAGATTTATTAAATGTTTAATATGCTTCAGACATCTTGCTAGGGACTTCATATCTACCCTCTCTTAATCTTCAACCCCCCCAAAACTGAGAAATTACAGATAAGCTCAAAGTGCTTCTTAGCTTAATGTTGGGATTTATAATCTAATAACAATAATACGTACTTAATAATGGACATTTGTAGTTTGCAAAAAAAATTTCGTGTGAATGATCTTACCCTCAAAACAATCTTTTAGATTATTATTAGCTTTATTTTGCTGTGAGTTTGAGTGACTTACCCTACCTTAAGATCTAGTCTTAAGTTTTCTGATGCCAAGTCTGCACCATCACACTACTGATTTATACTGAACTCGTGACAAACCAAAATTTGTATTTTCCACTTGTCTCAATGTTTAACCATGTCATCTTCAGTCTAAACTTGTGCAGTTGTTGAAGATCAGTAATGTATATATTTTTCTTCCAATAAATGTTAAAAAATATTTACTAAGCAGCTACAATTCTGCTGGGAGCTCTGTTTACATGGATGAATAAAACACATTTGGCATTTGCTCTTGTGGGGCCTATAATCTGTTCAGCTGACACTTGTTTGATTGACTGGGTTGCACTGGGGGAGGTTTTCTGAGTTTTTTTTTAATATTAATTTAATTTATTTATTTTTATTTTTGGCTGTGTTTGGTCTTAGTTGCAGCATGTGGGATCTTTGTTGTGGCGCATGGGCTTCTCTCTAGTTGTGGCACGGGCTCAGGAGTTGCAGCGTGCTGGCTTAGTTGCCCTGCGGCATGTGGGATCTTAGTTCCCCGAGCAGGGATTGAACCTGAGTCCCCTGCATTGGAAGGCAGGGCCTTAACCACTGGACCACCAGGAAAGTCCCTTGAGTTCTGTTTTTCCATTAAGTTATCAGATGTACTTTCCATCATTTGCAAGTTCAGGAATTACATTTTATGTTCTCATCCATGTCTTTGGATCTCTATGTTAAGCCCTTTATTATTTTCTTTCTTGATGGGTTTAAAGAAGAGATCTAACGATGGACTCTCTTTGGGTAATGTTGGTCAGGTTTTGTAGCTCAGGTTTCTTTATCTTGTTCACAAGGATATCATGAAAGACTTTATCAAATTATTTCCCGAATTTAAAGGTCACTATGTATCAGTATTTCCTGATATCTAGTGGTTGATGCAGGGACTCTGGAGCCTGACATCTTAGGTTCAAATCCTGGCTCTGCTATAATTAGCTGTCTGATCTTGGACATGTAACAATATGAATAATTTTCTGGCAAAATATAAATGAGCAAAATTGGTGCAAGAAGAGATTGAAAACCAAAAATAATAGGAGAGGTGGAAAAGATTGTTAAACTTTCCCTTTAAGAAAAAAAAAAACCTACTTAGGGCTTCCCTGGTGGCGCAGTGGTTGAGAGTCCGCCTGCCGATGCAGGGGACACGGGTTCGTGCCCCGGTCCGGGAAGATCCCACGTGCCGTGGAGTGCCTGGGCCCGTGAGCCATGGCCGGTGAGCCTGCGCGTCCGGAGCCCATGCTCCGCAACGGGAGAGGCCACAACAGTGAGAGGCCTGCGTACCGCAAAAAAACCCCAACCAACCAACCAACCAACCAAACAAAAACCTACTTAATTGTTTTATAACTGAATTCCTCTGAGCTTCAAAGAAGAGTTAATTTGTATGTTAATCAAATTATTTCAGACCCTAGATAAGTATGGAAAGTTCCTCAATTAATATTATGAAACAAACATAACTTTAATACTAAAATCTGCAAAATGCAGCACAGAATGCTCTGTAGTTAAATTTATGAATATACATGGAAAAATTTAAATTATACTTTAGCACATACATTTGAAAGATAAGAACAAAGTTGATGACTCACACTACCTGATTTCAGACTTAACATAAAGTCATAATAATCAAGAAAGTGTGATAATGGCAGGATAATAGTCTTATTGAATAATGGAACAGAATAGAAACTCCAGAAATAGGCCCTAATGATCAACTGAATTTTGACAAAGGTGCAAAGGAGATTCAATGGAGAAAGATTGCTTTTTAAATAAATGGGGCTGGAGCAATTGGAAGTCTGTACGTGAAAACAAAAACAAAAGAGTAACAAGAATAACGACAACAACTTGACTCTCACATCTACAAAGAAATCAAACCGAAATGGATTATAGACACAAAAATTTAAGAGCTAAAGCTATAAAACTTCTGGAAGAAAACATAGAAACATAGGAGGAAATCTTTATAATCTTGGGTTAAGTAAAGATTTCTTACATAGGACATAAAAAACATGAACCATGAAAGAAAAAAATTGATAAAATGGGTTTTATCAAAATAAAAAACTTCTGCCCTTTGAAAGACAACATTAAGAAAATGAAACGCAAGGCACACACTGGGAGGAAGAATATTTGCAAACTATATATCTAATAAAGTAGTTGTATCCAGAATATATAAATAACTCTTTCAGCTCAATAATAAGAAGTCAAAGAACACACTGACAATACAAATTCTGGCAAAGATGTGGAGCAGCCGGAGCTCTCAAATCTTCCTGGTGGGAATAAAAAGTAGTACAGCAACTTTGGAAAACAGTTTGGCAGTTCTATAGACTTAAACATACATTTATCAGATGATTCAGCAATTTCACACTTAGAAATTTACTCAAGGGACTGAAAGCATTTGTCCACACAAAGGCCTGTACCTAAATTTTTTTTTTTTTTTGCGGTCCTCTCACTGCTGTGGCCTCTCCCGTTGCGGAGCACAGGCTCCGGACACGCAGTCTCAGCGGCCATGGCTCACGGGCCCAGCCGCTCCGCGGCACGTGGGATCTTCCCAGACCGGGGCACGAACCTGTGTCCTCTGCATCGTCAGGCGGACTCTCAACCACTGCGCCACCAGGGAAGACCCTGTACCTAAATTTTTATAGCATATTTATTTGTAATAGCACAAAACTGGAAATAAAAAGTCTAAAAGTCCATCCACTGGTGAATGGATAAACAGATTGTGGTACACCCATACAGTGGAATACTATTCTGCAATAAGAAAAACCAAACTACTGATACATGCAACAATATGGATGAATTTCAAAAGCGCCATGTAGAGTGATAAGACAATTCACAAAAGCCTACAAACTGTATGACTTTAGAACATGATATTCTGCTTACCAGAACAAAGTCTGACCCTCTTTAAAAGACGGCAGTGAAATCTAGTCACTTGAAACTTAAAATTATAGCATTCAGCATCCAATAAAAAACCACTAGGCATGCCAGGAAGAAGGAAACTGTGACCTGTAACCAGGAAAAAAAAAAGGTCAATAGAAATAGATCCAGAAATGATAGGGATGATAAAATTAGCGGACTAGGATGTTAAAACAGCTACTATAATTATGTTCAAGTATTTAAAGGAAAACATGAAGACAGTGAGGAGAGAAATTGAAGATACAAAGAACAAAACCAAACAAAAAAAAACTCCAGCAAATGGTACTTCTAGAGATGAAAAATATGACATCTGAAATGAAAAATTCACTACATGGATTAACAACAGGTTAAACATTGCAGAAGAAAAGATAATCACTTAAGTGATTAGGTGTTGGTGAGAATGTGGAGAAAAGAGAACACTTGTGCACTGTTGGTGGAATATAAATTAGTGCAGCCAGTATGGAAAACAGTATACAGGTTCCTTGAAAAATTAAAAATAGAACTATCATATCATACAATCCAGCGATTCCACTTCTGGGTGTTTTTCCAAAGAAAACAAAAACACGAATTCAAAAAGATATATACACCCCTATGGTCATTGCAACATTATTTATTTATTTATTTAAACATCTTTATTGGAGTATAATTGCTTTACAATGGTGTGTTAGTTTCTGCTTTATAACAAAGTGAATCAGTTATACATATGTTCCCATATCTCTTCCCTCTTGCGTCTCCCTCCCACCCTCTCTATCCCACCCCTCTAGGTGGTCACAAAGCACCGAGCTGATCTCCCTGTGCTATGTGGCTGCTTCCTAAGAGCTATCTGTTTTACATTTGGTAGTGGACATATGTCCATGCCACTCTCTCACTTTGTCCCAGCTTACCCTTCCCCCTCCCCATGTCCTCAAGACTCAGATAAGGTTAGATCTTGGCACTGAAGCCTGCCTCCATCACTTGACAGCTGCGAACCCTACTGTAGTCATTCAGTCTTCCTGAGTCTCAGTTTCCCCATCTGTTAGATGGAATAATATAAGATTGGCTTCACAGGGTTTTAATGAAGATTAAATGAAATAAAGGATGTGAAGGCATTTAAAAAGTTGAAAGGATTACTCACATGCAAAATGTTACTGCTCAAATGCTGCCCCTGTGATCTTTACCAATCAAATCTGGCATTTCTGTGTGTAGTTTGCAAAATAAGAACCTCTTCCAAAATCAACCATAGAGAAGACTAATTCCATAAATAGTGTCAAAACTTTGGATATAGGTGTGGGGCAGGAGGGAAGCAATCATCTTTTGTCCTCTTTTAAGCCATAGTCTTCTGTTTTTCTCTTTAATAACACTTAATTTAAAAGATGCATTATAGGGAATTCCCTGGAGGTCCAGTGGTTAGGACTCTGTGCAGGGGACACGGGTTTGATCCCTGGTCAGGGAACTAAGATCCTGCAAGCTGTGTGGCATGGCCAAATAAATAAATAAAGTGCTTATTCTTAAAAAAAAAAAAAGCATTATATTGTATCAATACTGTAGCCAGTGATTATATCATAAAATATATGAAAGGACCTAAAAGAGTGTTGAATATGTAGTTTGTTCTTAATAATCTTAATTTTCTTTTTTTCTGTCACTTCTTCTGAAAGAAAAATCTTCCCTTTTAATCACTAATTGTCTGGGCTCCAAAAACTCTGTGACAACCAGAGCTCAATTCTGTATGCAGGAGAGCAAGACCTAATGTTTTTTTGCTCAACATTATTACTTTCAACTACAGGAGGTGGTTTTTTGACAGGAGAAATGAGGGAATTTTTAAGTGTTTTGTCCTCCTATTTGGTGATCTCAAATAATTGCCGATTTTACTGAGTGACTTAAAAGTTTCACTGTTGTTCAGTTAAAAAATATTAATACCTTACTAATAGAGAGTAAAACAAGGATTGGAGAAAGTTGGCTTTGAAATGAGTTTTTAAAGCTGTGGTTGGTATTCTAGAGGATTTATTATACTTCAGACAAATATTAAAGCCCTAGTGAAATGAGTTGTCTCAGTAGGATGTGGAAAATTATTCACCTTCCCCAACTTCCCCCAGTTGGAACTTTCCACCAAGTCAGAGAGGGCATGTAGCAAGTAAACAGAAAGAGTTCTCTGATAGACACAAAGCTGTCCGTGTCTTAGACTGAATTTGCTTTTTCTCTCCATGGTTCAGGGAGATACTATAGCATAGCTTAAAAGAAGGGTCTGAAGAGTTTTAAACATCTATTGGAACAAGTAGTCATGAATAGTTATGTCCAGAGCTGGGGGTGGTGGTGATGTGATGTGTTTGTGTGTGTGCGTGGGGAGTGGATGGGTAGAGAAGTTTAATTTTGTCACATAAGAAAGGAAGTGTGGTACCTTATAAATGAGGGATCTGTATTCAGTTTGGATTCCTTCTGCCAAAACTCCTCTAATAGCCATAGTTGGCAGCGGAGTCCAAAAGCCAGTTTACACAGCAGAAAAATACCTGTCTTCAGGCAAATTAGCCTGCTAAGTAGAGCGGTTAGAAAGTACCTGCGTCTCACAGGCTTTAAGTTTATAACAAAGAATCAGAATGCAAATTCACAATGATTCAGAATGCTAAGATTTAGCAAAATATGGGACTGAAACTAAAGGAGGGTATCTTGGCCCAGACAGAGCCATGAGAACAAGCACAGAGCATCAGACCCACCCGGCATGACAAACGCAGTCAGCCATGCCCAGGAAGGGTCTTCTCCAGGGAGAAGGAACTGGAGTTGGAGAAGGACAGAATTTTAGAGTGTTCGTTGTGTCATTTCTCTCTTACTGACTGGATTCACTGATTGTCCCAATACTTTTTCTCTTTCCCATAGCCCCGAGTTAAAAAGAAAACTCTCCAAGTCACAAAAATTACAGTGCCCAGAGCATGTTGAACCAGCAGTACCCTTGCAGAATTCCCTATGGAGGTGCCTGTTGGTGTACGTTGCCATGTCATCAAAGCACCTTCATCCCTCTCCACAGAGGCATGAATTGAAAACAGTTTCCTGTACACATCTGTCCATTCCACCCCCCACCCAATGGACGGCCACTTGCCCATTTATTGAATAAACCATTTTTTTCCTCTTCCATTATTAGACATGCCCACCTGTATCATAAAATAAATTCTCTTACGTAAGAAGGTCTATGCATGGACTCTAATCTCACTGATCTGACTCTTTATTCATACACCAATACTAATTTTTTAAAACACTCTAAATTTATAATAAATTTTACGCTGATAGGGCTAGTACATCCTCATTATTCTTTTTCAAAATATTCCTTCTTCCCAATTTGATTTTTCCTATGCTGATGTTTCATATGAACTTTAGTACATTTTGGGTAGTTCCTGTTTATTCCCTCTCCCATCCTCCATAATATTCACATTAAAACCTTTTAAAAAAAAGCCCTTCTATAGTGGTTTAAAGTTTTCTTCATAGGTCCTTTCTAACTTCTACTTTTCTTCACCCTAATCCTTCAATGAATATGGAGAAACTGCAGAAACTTGAAGATGTAACTAGCAATGTTAGAGAATGGTTTCACCCCTCCAGTCAGATTATTATTTAATTGTTTGCTAATTTCCTTTTGTATCATTCAGATCTCTAATTTTGTTCAAGATAGTCTAGGGAATTTAAAAAATATATAAACTTAAAGGGTCTCTCTCCTTTGATCCTTCCCTGCTATTCCCCTAGCCTGAATCCTCACATCTAGCAAACCGCTCTCCTTGCTGTTACCCTGCATATCCTGGTCCTCGTTGGCCATCCTGGCCCCTGGAGGCTTCTCCTTTCTCTAACGTCCCGAAGCACATATAGCAAAGGTGCATTATGTTCACACGACCCATTTGCCGCTCAGCCAACCTGGTATGGTTACTGGTCTTTTAACCTCTGTGTCCATCTTCCCAATAGATTATTAGAGGTTAAGTGTATCATCCTTTTTTTGTTCCCCCTCCCTTCTCCTTCCTCTTCACCTCACCTGAGATACTCTACATGCCTCAGGTAGTGTCTTGCACTTTCTTTAACCACTTACTCTTGGTAGCAACAACTGTGCATTCACAACTGCACCCAGATTGTTCTCTTACAGGGATGTTTTAAAAGTAGAGATTTGGGGCTTCCCTGGTGGCGCAGTGGTTGAGAGTCCGCCTGCCGATGTAGGGGACACGGGTTCGTGCCCCGGTCCGGGAAGATCCCACATGCCGCGGAGCGGCTGGGCCCGTGAGCCATGGCCGCTGAGCCTGCGCGTGCAGAGCCTGTGCTCCGCAACGGGAGAGGCCACAACAGTGAGAGGCCCACGTACCGCAAAAAAAAAAAAAAAAAAAAAAAAAGTAGAGATTTTTTTTAAACTAAAAAAATCCAGGCAGTGAAAATGATACTGAAAATTCTTTCAGTGCAACCAGAATGGCCAATAGTATAGTCTGCTCAGCAACGCTTTTAATTCCTTCTCTTATCCTCTGGGAATATGTTCTTTGAATAGAATGGTGGGCTGCTGGTACCATTTCAATTGTGATCTCATTTTCTCTCTCGTTGGTTGAGCCATACAGCTGGATTCTTATCATCTAAATGCCCTAAAGATGATACTCCGCCATAGGTAAATTCTTGCCAATTCCCAAGTCTCACTTCCTCCTTAAAGCTTTCATATGTATTCCTCAGGGAGCCCTCCCCTTTCTGAAGCTCTTTTTGGTCTTGGTGGGTACCAGTGTGGTGCTTGTTCTTTTCAGAGCAACTCATACACTTGGAGCGTGGACTCTAGAGGGTTTTGAAACCTGATCTTGCCATCTACTAGCTACATGATCTTGGACAAGTTACTTAAACTCCCAGACCCCCTCAGTTTCCTCATCTTGAAATGTGGATAAACATCATGGTTTCGACCTACTTGGATTCTTATAAATATTACATGAGTTAATATTTATTTGTAAAATGCTTAAAACAGCGCCTGACCCAAAGTGAGCTTATGTAAATGTCTTTGTTTTTTTTAAAAATTACTCTCCTTCACCTAATATTGGTGTTCCCATCCAATGTGGCTAAAGAAGGCAGAAGGAGTTAGTGTAAGAGAGAGCTTACTATTCGCGGAGACATGTGAACTGGCTCCTTTCTTTATTTCAGAAATAGAAATCTCAGTTCTTTTCATCAAAACGAGCAGTTCTCAACCTCACTATTTCTACAGGGCAGGGCTTAAAGATCAGTTATAAGGTTCATTCTGTTACTACTGAGTACTGACATTTTAATATTAATAACTGTAGAGTTGAATATTCAAGCCCTTTCTTGATTGGGCACTGAAAAAAAGGGCTAGGTTGGAGAAAATGAGTTGACAACCTGGGACTCCCTGCCCCCAGGGTGTTTTCCCCACAAGGGCATGTCTGGTAACGTGTTGGACAGGTGCTGGAAGAGACCCATTTGTATAAGTCACATATCATCAGCTCCTTGCTTTGTAGCACCTTAAAATGTTCCCTGGGTATTTCATGAGTTTAAATTTGGTTTCCTATAATAAAGACTGTAGCATTCTCAAGGTCAAGGGGCTCTGGCTTACGAGTCCTTGCAACCCCTGGCATGGCTAGAAACACGGCACAGATCAAGAAGCTCTCATCAATAGATTTATTATTAAGATGGGTAGGACAAAGCAATGTTTGGATGCTGTTAAACAACAGTTGGAGAAAACCTACAAATAAGAAGAAAACTCCCCACAATTCCTAATCCACCATGTCTTCACTGGGGCAACTCATGACTAAGAACGCTGATTCCATTCCAGTCCCTCTCATCCCATGATGAAGGGCAGTAAAAGCCAGGAAGGACATAGAAATGAGGGGCCTGATTCTGCTAGGTGAAATAAGTCAGGCAGAGAAAAACAAATCCCATTTGATCTCACATATATATGGAATCTAAAAAAGCTGAACTCATAGGAACAGAGAGTAGAATGGTGGTTACCAGGGATTGGGGGTGTGGGGAAAATGGGGAGATGGTCAAAGAGTATAAACTTCTAGGCATCTAATGTACCACATGGTTAATAATACTGTATTATTATACACTTGAAAGTTGCTAAGAGAATATATCTTCAATGTTCTTACCATAAAAAGGAAACGGTAAGTATGTGACTTGATGGAGGCCTTAGCTAGTGTTATGGTGGTAACATAACATAACATCATTTTGCAATATATCAAATCAATACCTTGTACACTCCAAACCTACATAATGTCATATGTCAATTACATCTCAATAAATCTGGGGGGAGGAAAGAAGTGGGAGGCCTGGATCATGCAGTTTAGAAGTTTATTGAGTGTTGACTCTTCTTTGCAGAGGTCCCTGTATCCCTGATTTCTATTTTAAGGAGTTTGGAGAGGTGGCTTTTACGGCATCAGTCAGCACCAGGGGGCAGAAGAGAAAGTAGCTTGAATGGAAAGAAACCCAAACTCAAAAGGACGTGAGTAGATGGTGTAAGCATGTCAAAGCTTCCAACACAGTTCTTGGCACCTAGTAGGTAGGCTATACATGTTAGTTGAATCTGAAAGTCTTAAGTCATTTAAAGATGATTTCTCAGTTACAGGAAAAGTCCATGTACTTTGCAGAAAAAGTAAAAAATACAGAGAAGCAATGACAAAGAAAATTTTAATTACTCATAATATCACTGTCCAAAATTAAGCACTGTTAACATTTTGGTTGAGCATATTCTGTTTTCTATGAGTGCACATCTTACCCCTAAAACGGGATCGCAATTTATTCTTCTTATTTTATGTTTCGCCATAACTTTAATTGGTAATATACACTCCTTAGCTCAACATAGGGTAGTTGAACACATACTGAGAAACTACACTGAGTTTTCTCATCTGCACAATATCATTTAATCCCAAGAACAACTTCACTATCTCCATTTTACAGGTGAGGGAGTTGAGGCTAGAACTTGCCTAGATTTGAAAGTGTCAACTCCAAAGACTATGTCCCTTCAGCTAGTTTTGGTTGGGCTGAGAGACTAGATCTGCTCTTAGTTGGATGTTTCCTTTAAAAAAATCAAGCCCAAGCATTAAGTACCTTCCCCAGTGATATTCAGCGTGAGTTTCTTTTTCTTTAATCACACCATTTTAACAAGTCCACTGTTTGACAGTGATTTAAAAGACACAGGGATTTTTGTACATTTTACGTTGTACATTTTGTACATTTTAATGGACTACTGGATAACTAAGTTGAGAGCAGAACGAGGACATGGGTTTTATAAAAATAATTTATACTAGACTTAGAAATTTAATTTTATGGTTTTAACTGATGGTCTAAAACCTCCCCAACCTGAACAAAATTCCAAAACCTCAGTGAGAGTAACTGGCCCGGGAGAATCATGAAACTTACAGTGTGATATTTTAACATTTTGGTTTTCACATCACTGCCAGAGGACGTCAGAACCGAGTCGAGGGATTTGGGTTGACCACTGGCTCTGTGGCTGACCTGCCACACAAGCAAAACAGGCCATTTCTGGCTTTAGTTTTCTCTTCCAGGGAGAAAAACTGAAGAATAGATCGAAATACAAAGTGCCTTTTAAGTGAATGCCTTCTCACTGTCTTATAACAGGGCTAACATGGTTTATTAACAACATTAGTTAGAGAAGCAGTCTACTGTGTGGTGCATTTGTGGGTTCACCCTAACCCCAAAATATAAAGCCAACTTCTGCTTGCTCAGGGCAAGGAAAGGGAGAACATGAGCCGATGCACCAAGCAGTGAACAAGATAAACATTTCAAATATATATGTTTGAAATATATTTGTGTGTATCTATATCATCTATATCTATATCTACCTATATCCACACACACACATTTGGAACAAGCCACAACGTTCTGCGCTCAGATTAACTGTATACAGAAGCCTCTAGAAGTGAAAGGCATCCCCTTCCCCGCAGCCCCGCTGTGCTGGCGCCCGGCCTGGGGCAGGTTTGCTGCATTCCCTCCTGGCCTGCACCCGCTACTTGCGCTACGGTGCTGCCTCCACGGCGCTTCGCCCGGGGCTCCTGTTAACGCGACTCAGACCAGCTGGCCAGGGTTCTCCGAGCGCCCCCAGAGGCCCGCGAGTCCTGCGTTACCGCCGTCACGTCCCGGGCGAGGGCTCGCGCCCCAGCTGAGAGCTGGTTGGTCGCGCCGTCGAGCTCGCGGCCCGGCGATTGGTCCCAGCCGTCGGCTCACGTGGTCCCGAGCAGATAAGCGGCCTCTCGAGCGCTGCACCCGCAATCCGCCAGAGCTGCAGCCAAGCCGGGGCTGCTGGGAGCCGGGTGCGAACTCGCGCAGGCAGCGGAGTCCCGCCGCCCCTCTGCCTAATGAGCTGCACCAGGTAGGTTCCCTGTAGATTCCCCGCCCCGGAGCACAGGGAGCGCGCAGCTGCAGGGAGGTTGGGCTGCGTTTTCCTTCTGTCAGCACCGCACATGAAGACCCTAGGGGAGGGCGGGTTGACTGGCTGCTGACTTGGAATCTGGCACCGAGGAGGCCTCGGAGGTGTGGAGATTTGCTCTGTGCTTCTTAGGCAGAGCTGATTTTGGTAAACGGCATCTTAAACCAGAAACTGTCTTAACGTGAGTCAGCTTGAGTTCTGATTCCCTCATGGATTCCGACCGTATCTCTTGGTCCTGCACAAATGTCTCAAGGACTCGGGCCGCTTAACTCGTGGGAATAGCACTCTGAGATTGCTGGTTGGGTAGTTTAGCTTTGGGAATAACTACAGGACGATGTTCGCATTCCTTGGTCCTCTTCCGTTCTTCTTATGACGGTTTGCCATAGAAAACTCAGTCTCAGAGTTTGAGTAAATGATTATTTTTAAACTCTGGGGCAGGACTTAAATTCCAGGGAAATCTCCGTATCCTTAAACTGTCTTTCTATAAGTGCAAAATATGAAAATACAAAACAAACCTCCCAAACACCCCCGCCCCCTGCAAAACTACTTAAATAGCTCCTCTAGACATAACTTAGCAGACCTTTCTAAAAATCCTGCCTGTTCACTATTATTAGAGCCACAAATATAACTTTCACTTTCATTTGTTTGTTCTAAGTTTGTAGGTCTCCCAGAAAAATCCCAAGTCTAATAAAGTAAATTCTCTGAATGTTCTTTTATTATCCATCTTATGATAATGACCATTTGCCTTTGTGCTTAGAGCTGCTGGGAAGAAAGTTACTAAAGCCAGACTGAGAAATGTCACATACAGTATACACACACCTCTTATCTGAAGGCTAGGATAGGGGAAAAATGTCCATAAGCTTGGCAATATACTCAGGGCTAAAGGCCAGAAAAAATATCCTTCTTGATGGATACTTCTTGATTTAGTATTGCGGAACATAGTTATGTTTAAATTTTAAATAGCTTTATTATCTTTCTGGTTATAAATATCCATTGCCAAAACATTAGAAAATACCAAAAAAGTACAAAGGCAAAAATAGATCACCCACCACCCAGAGATAATTGTTATCTTTTTGTTGTGCTTCCTATTACACTTTTCAACATTTGTAAGTTCATATATATAGCATATGTTGAAAACAGCCCCATTTTCAGGTCATCAACTTTTTCCACTTAAATGTGGACTTGACATGGATGTCTTTCTCTGTGAAATACAGATTAGGTAAAGTTTCTTTTTAAGTTCACCAATTGCTGACTTGCACTTCAGTGGGTTATTTGTGTAAAATGATGAAGAGCATGATAATGAAAGTGCAAAGATAATCCTCTGATTCACTCTTTCTAGCCCCTCACTCTCAAAACCATTCCATGAGAATTTTTATTGCTGTTTTTTTCTTTTTAAGTGGATTACTATTCCAGAGAAGTGTAATCAATTCAATAGCAAAATCATCAAAGCAGTTGAGGGAGCGCAGTTGAGGGAGAACTTTGGTTCTAGAGCCTATCTGGTCATCAGATCACCTGGGAAGCTTTAAGAACATATTTACCTCCTTGTTCCCGTTCGCAGAGGTTCTGCATTAGTGGCTCTAAGTCCTAGGATTCGGCATTAAAGAAAAAGGAAGAAAACCAACTTCCTAGGCCATTGTGAACAGACAGGTTTGAGAACCACTGGTCCAGAACAGACCAAATGGATTTAGAGCTGTATTAGAGATGATCGCATCCAAATCTTTTATGTCTCAGATGGAGAAACTGAGACCCCAAGTGTTTTAACCCATGGCCTATAGCCAGTCAAGGGTAGAGCCAAACATAAGATGCAGCTGTCATCACCTAATACTGTATTCCTTCACTACATATGAGAGCACCTCCTTGAAACTTACTGTGCTGGCTATAACTTAGCTAACAAAAATAGTACAGATATATTTGGGACCAGGCGAAGTGCATTCCAGGTGTAGATGATAACCTCTCTTCTTTTTGTATTCCAGAATGATCCAGGTTTTAGATCCACGGCCTTTGACAAGTTCGGTCATGCCTGTGGATGTGGCTATGAGGCTCTGCCTGGCTCATTCCCCACCTCTGAAGAGCTTCCTGGGCCCTTATGATGACTTCCAACGAAGAAATTTTGTGAACAAATTAAAGCCTCTGAAGCCGTGTCTCAACATAAAACAGGAAGCCAAAACACAGAACGACTGGAAGCCTTCACACAACCAAGCCAAGAAGCGGGTGGTGTTTGCGGACTCCAAGGGCCTCTCCCTCACTGCCATCCACGTCTTCTCGGACCTTCCGGAAGAGCCAGTGTGGGATCTCCAGTTTGACCTCTTGGACCTGAACGATATCTCCTCAGGCTTAAAACTCCACGAGGAGAAAAACTTGATTTTAGATTTCCCTCAACCTTCAGCTGATTACTTAAGTTTTCGGAACCACTTCCAGAAGAACTCTGTCTGCCTGGAGAGCTGCTCTTTGCAGGAGCGAACGGTGATGGGGACTGTGAAGGTGAAAAACATGAGCTTTGAGAAGAAGGTTCAGATCCGGATCACTTTTGATACCTGGCAGAGCTACACGGATGTGGACTGTGTCTACATGAAAAACGTGTATGGTGGCTCGGAGAGTGACACCTTCTCGTTTGCCATTGACCTACCCTCCGTCATCCCAACGAAGGAGAAAATTGAGTTCTGCATCTCATACCATGCTAACGGGCGGGTCTTCTGGGACAACAATGAGGGTCAGAATTATAGAATTGTCCACGCGCAGTGGAAACCTGATGGAGTGCAGACGCAGAGGGCAGCCCAGGACTGCACCTTCCACCAGGCGTCCCCCAAGGCCGAGCTGGAGTCGACAGTCTTTGGCAGCCCGAGGCTGGCCAGCGGGCTCTTCCCAGAATGGCAGAGCTGGGGGAGGATGGAGAACTTGTCCTCTTACCGATGAATGAAGCAACCTAGTGGCTGGTCTTGACCTTATTGCCCATGTAATTCTAGGTCTGTGTTGCTTAATATTAGGAAGGCATTGCTACTTTCCTTCAGTAGGTTTAGCTTGGAACTTCTGAGACCTGGCTACAAAAAAGATAGCCCCTTGAGAATTTAGTGTGGGGTTCTGTATGGATGATGCTGCCCCATTTTGCTGTGGAGGGTCAAGTAACAGCCTGGTAAGCCTATTTTTATAAAAGTAATACATTGTCAATGCCCATTTCTCCTTCCCTCTCAATTCACTGGCTTTCACGTTGGGCAAGAAAAGGTTGAGGAAGGACAGTGGATGGTGACAGAAAGCTGTGTTAATGGTATGAGGAATGTCTGAGAAGTATACCCAAAGGGCTCTGCAGCTCAGGTCAGAGTAGGAGCGAGAGGTCTGATACTTAACTGTCGGTGAGAAAATATAAGGTTATTTTGTGGTTTTAAGTTGGTTTTACAGTTCTCTCCCAGGGAAGTAATTTGTAGAGGGGAGAAAAACATCCATTCTATGTATTCTTGTAGAGAAAAACCCAAACAAACTTTAGGAGTGTTGGGTGGTACTGGGGAAAGTGAATTATAATTCTGGGGAATCAAGATTGATTCTGTTCAAACGTGACTTAACAAAAATCATGATTTGGGGAAAGCTTAAGCAAATCTGGCTTTGCAGTCCTAATGGGATAAGTGACCTTGCTTGTGATCAAGGTACCATGCTTGGGTTCTCAGTATAGATGCTGCCTGACCAAAATACCCATGCCATCATCATTGGCCAACAACTTGTAGGGACTCTGTGTCATGTCAAGGATCACTCTTTGCCAGTGCCTTGATTAAACCAGAATGTTGTAGTTGCTTAACCGGAGTGTGTGAAGGGTCATCGGATAACCTATGAGCGTTTGGCCTCATAAGAAGGCCCACTCTGTATGCTGGCATTCCTCCTGCAAAACTGTTGTATCAAGAGTGTTGTCAATGTACACAACTCGCGTCCTTCATATTGAAGGTGACTCATTTTTCTGCCACACTTTTTCGATGTGATGTTGGAAGTGAGGATTGGCACTGATTCTCAATTTAAGAATCCAGTACCTTGCACATAAAAGTAGCCATTTCTGTTTCTTGCCTATATTCTTCTTGTTATTTTAAGTCTTCCTACCAATATCTTTAAAGTCAACATTTTTTTTTAATGGATGTGAATTGTTTGGGGTGTGTTGTAATATACTTGTTTTGGAGTGTGCCTAAATCCATTCTGTAAAATCTTCAGAACAGGAGCCTCTGAATGTTTGCTTCTATCATTGTGCACGTCCACTGAGGTGTTCCGAGAATGCAGTTAATTTTAACACGTGATCTGCCATGCTGGAAGCGTACTAGTGGAATAACTCTGCTATGACAATATTTGAAGTTTGTCTAGCACCCACAATTTTTCTGCTCTAAATATTTCACTCTCCTATAGCTATCCTCTGTGAACTTCTCACTTTAAAAATAAAAATGTTTGATATAAGATCTGAGTATGTTTTCTTTCTCAAAGCCACAGTTAGTTAAATAAGAAACCATCAACTGATATTCTCCTGTTTTAAGAACTGAGCAAGGTTAGTTTGGACCAGGAATTGGATCCACCTGAAAGTATTCACGTGGTCCCAGTCTCATTAGTGAGAATTTCCACCTCCTGATCATTGGGGCTGGGGTCCAGGGGCAGTGACTTGAGCTGCTGGGACTGTCCCCCTGGCTGTCCCCATCTGTGCTGACTGCTCATAACGTGTACTCTCTGCTGGGTCAGGTTTATCTTGGGGACCACCTCTCGAGAGTCTTTGAAATGGGGGAAGGGATGGTGTGGGAAGTGGCTTCTACCTCCTGAGATCCGGCTCCCTCCTGCAGGGGCAAAGCTTGGAGCTGCATGGACGGTGTAGGGAGGGGCAGTGGGCATCAGTCCCAGACTGAGGGGGAGCTCAGCTCCTTGGGGTATGAGGCAGCAGGTCTAGGAACCAAAGTTGTAGTTTCAGTTCTTGCCTAAAATGCCAAAAATGTCTTCTGCACCGTGTAACTTAAGGGGGAATAAATGACCAACCTAGAAAGGCCCAATTATGAAAAACAAATTTAATCATATCGTAACAGCCTCTTGATCAGAAGTTGTAAACTATAGGCCTACAGGCTGTATCTGGCTGCAGATTTTTTTTTTGATACTGTTTTTTGGTTTCTTTCTCTGTTTTCTTTTTAAAGAGAATTTATTTCCAAGAGCAGACCATCAGCAGGCTACATTAAAAAAAAAAAATCTAGATTTCCTTTTTTCTGAAAAAGTTGCAAGGTCTTTCCTCATGGTGACAGTTACCTGGAGTTGAGTAGCAGCTGCCTCCTTTATAGATGGGCTATACTTGCTTTTTTTAAAAGTATAATTTAAAAAAAATTATAGTATTTTTTATAATAGTATACTTTATAAAAGTATAATTGTTTTACAATGTTGCTTTACAATGTTTACAATGTTGTGTTAATCTCCGCTGTATAGTGAAGTGAATCAGCTATATGTATACATATCCCCTCCCTCTTGGACCTCCCTCCCACCACCGCCTCCCCCCATCCCACCTAGGTCTTCATAGAGCCCCGAGCTGAGCTTCCTGTGCATTATAGCATGTTCCTGCTAGTTATCTATTTTACACATGGTAGTGTATATATGTCAATTCTAATCTCCCAATTCGTCCCCCCCTCCCTTTCCCCCCTCCCCCAGTGTCCACATGTTCGTTCTCTATGTCTATGTCTCTATTCCTGCCCTGCAAATAGGTATATTAACGCATATACGTGGAATCTAGAAAAATGGTACAGAGGTACTTGCTTGTTTTGTCACCCCTGCTGCATTCTTCTGTGCTGTCTGCCTGACTTCTGTAGGCGCTGGAGTTCATGAAACTTACCCTGAAATTTACTCTGAAACTTACTCATGAAATTTTCTCTGGCTCTCTGTTCATGCTGACGGTTGGGTGAAGAGAGCCCTCTTCCCACAGGTTGGAGAAAAATTAAATATGGGTCTGACAGGGACCTTGAAGATCATGGGATGCAAATGTCTGCCTTTATTAAAGCCACTCAGATTCAGAGAGGGAAAGTGACTTGTTCAAGGTCCCGTGGCAGGTTGAGTTGGCCTGGAACAGTGACTTCCAGGCCGGACAGTGATTGTTTTTTCTTTTTAAAAATATTTTTTATTCTTTTGCTTTTTTTAAATAAAAGTTTTTGTTTTTGTAGACAGTGACTTTTTGCCTAGTGTTTTCCTTTCCACTTCTTCCTTGAAGTCTCCCCTGAAGACCTTCCCTTCCTAGCTGCCTCCTTCCTTTTTTTTAAATTAAAAATATTTTTTATTGGAGTATAGTTGATTTACAAAGTTGTGTTAGTTTCTGCTGTACAGCAAAGTGAAGCAGTTATACATATACATATATCCACTCTTTTTTAGATTCTTTTCCCATATAGGTCATTACAGAGTATTGAGTAGAGTTCCCTGTGCTATACAATAAGTCCTTATTGGTTATCTATTTTATATATGGTAGTGTGTATATGTCAATCCCAATCTCCCAATTTATCCCTCCCTACCCCTTTCCCCCCTGGTAACCTTAAGTTTGTTTTCTACATCCCTGACTCTACTTCTGTTTTGTAAATAAGTTCATTTGTACAATTATTTTAGATTCCACATATAAGTGATATCATATGATATTTGTCTTTCTTAAAGAGGGAGTGATTGCCAGGAAGGCATGACTCTGGTCAGCTCTTGCTGGTCACCTATGCCAGCTCCACCCACCACTGGCTTGTCCTGGGCTGCACGTGAACTGAAGGAGGAGAGCCTGGTCAAAGAGCAAGCTGTTCCTGAGTGTTTCCTATTGAACAGAATCAACCATATTTCACATCCTGATACCTCACCTCATAGCAGAAGCAACACTGCTTTTAAAGTTTAACATGGAGAATGGCTTGAATTTGGGGTGCATGATATTCTGTTCCAGAGAAATAAGGCTTGATTTAGTTATTTAAGGAAGGACTTTGCTCTCTTCTAGATTTATGGCTTTCCTTTTAGTTTATCCCCACACTGAAGGTCTGGAAATCCCTAGTGCAGTTAGCAGACTGTGCATCTTCATGGAGTCTGGGTGATCCTCCAGGCCCCAAAGAGAGAGCCTCCTTTTCAGCTTTCACCGCCAGGTTCCCCACAGAGTTTTTTTGTTTTTTTGTTTTGTTTTAGCAGCTTCTGGGAGTTGTGGCCTAAACAAACCCTCTAGATCGTGGGCAAGGATCCCAAAGTCAGAGCAGTACCTTATATGCAGTTTTGCTGATTTCCTGCCTCTGGACCCGTCCCTCTTTCTGCCCATGAGTGGGCACCCACTACTGGGTTTATAGGATCCCTCTAAGCCAGTGGTCCTCAACCTTGGCTACATATCAGAATAACCTAGAGAGCTTTACAAGGACTGATGCCTGCCTCCCTCCACCCCTCTCAGATTCTTTTGTAATCATTCTGGGTTGTGGCCTGGGTATTGGATAGTTTTGAGAGCTTCCCAGCTATTTCCAATATGCATCAAGGTTGAGGACCCCTGCTTTTTGCTGCGGGAAGTGAAGTGTCTTCAACTTCTCCATTTCAGAGAAAGTCATACGTGGTTCAGAGGATTCGTCCACTCACTTCTTTTTACAGACGATGAAATGGAGGCCTAGAGTAGTTCAGACTTGCTGACAGTTACAGAGATAGTACGGCCTGGCCCCCTGACCCCTTCTCCCAACACCCTTGCCCCTGCGCATATCCCCTCCTGCTAAACAAGCTGAACACGGACTTCTTAGTTTTACCAATCTTTCCACTCACTTTTCTCTTCTTTGATCTTTTTATATGGTGGTATGTTAATGAGGAGGCCTTTAGTTGCAAGGGACATGATCCTCTGACTCAACGAGCTTAAACAATAAAGAAAATTTGTGATCTCGAGTCCCAAGGTAGGGTGTTTTCCAAGTTGGTTAATTTAGTAGCTTTAAACTCAGGTTATTTTCATTTTTTGTCCTCCCATCCTCATTACTTTTCATCGTGCCTGTGCTGACTTGCTTCCTAATTATAAGAAAGCTGCCACAACTTCCAGGCCTCATATGCAGACACAACGCCACTGAGTAGAAGCAGCAGCCCATCTTTCTTGTGTCATGTTTTATGAGTGAATAGACATTTCCCAGGAGTTCATCCCACCTTCCACCAAAGGCTCCCCTCCCCTCACTATGTTTCACTGACTGGAATTAAGGCACATGCCTGTGCATAAGCCGATCCCTGGACAGGTGAATGGGACTCTATGATTGGCTCAGAGAAGTAAGGAATCCTCCCTCCCCTTCACCACCCCCCCCCCAACCCTGATTCCAACCAGAGGCTGGAGGACGTGCAACTTCTGAAACTCAAAGCTGTACGGAGGAAGGAAATACTGGAACTTCATCACATAGGTCCCCTTGGTACAGCCTTTCCTAAATGGTTGAGGCCCAGTGTTTCAGTGGCAACTTATCTCCAGGTGTCATTGTTCTTATCTTTAAAACGGGGATAACATTCAAACCTCATGAAGTGGTCGTGAGAATAAAATGAGGTCATACGGATGAAGTACTTAACAATGGTAGGTGGTAAATAAGTGTAAGTTGTTACTAAAATTAATACCCAGTGGTAAAAAGTTTCCTCACAAATATTCATTCTCACAGTGTGTTTCTTATTGAAGACGAATATCAATTTTTGAGATTCTTTTCTCAAATAAGGACTGCTAGTACTAATATTCTGTGTTCCTGGCTGAGAGTATCTGAAAGAGCTTGGTATAGTAAGTAGTAAGAGTCACTCCCCATCCAAAAAATATTTCTAGAACACTAGCTATGTGCTTGGCATTGAACATATAGTGATGAACAAAACGAACATGGTTGCTGCTTTCATGGAGCGTGACTACTGGAGACATTTACACATCTCTATAATTTTGTAGTAACACCCCTGCTGGGTAATTTTGGGCAAGTTGCACTACCATCCTAGCCTCAATTGAATTCTGTGTGAAATGAGTTAATTATTTACAGGGTTGCTGTGAGGCTTAAATAATAGTAACAATGGCTAACGCTTATATAGCAGTTACTATATGCCAAACATTGTTCTGGGTACTTTACACATATATTAACTCATTTAATTTTCACAACTGCTCTATCAGGTGGTTTTCTCCTTAGTTTCATTTTACAGATGAGGAAACTGAGGCACAGGCAAGATTTGTGACTTGCCCAATGTCAAATATTTAGTCAGTAAGTATTGAAGCTAAGATTGGAGCCCAGACTTAAAGAGTCCATGGTCATCACTTCTATACTATACTGCTTCTCAAAACTCTTTATTCAAAATATGCCTTTTAGTTATTTTGTCCATTTCTATTTAATACAATTTTGGATAAAGTTGAGTTTATGTCTACCATTTTATTATTTGTTTTCTATTAGACCCCCTTGTTTTATGTTCTTTTACATTTATTTCTTGGCTTCTTTTGGATTAATCTATTATTTATTTATAATGGTTATAATTTATTTTATTTATTTATTTTTTGGCTGCACCAAGTGGCTTGCAGGATCTTAGTTCCCTGACCAGGGATCAAACCCATGCCCCCTGCAGTGGAAGCGCAGAGTCCTAACCACTGGACCGCCAGGGAACTCCCTAATCTATTTTTTAATGATTCCATTTTTTTTCCAGTTTACTAACTTGTTTACTGTTCTTTTGTTGGTTACCCTAATAATTACAACACACATTATTATTTTTACCACTTTTTTAAAAAAATAAAGCTAGGACCTTAAAATACTTTGCCATCCGAACACCTTTTGCATTGCTATTTTGCATTTTAATTCTAAATATATTTTAAACCCCACGAGATGTTGTCATCATTGTTTTCTTCAGTTATTTTATATTTATCCATATCCATTTACTGCCTTTTCTGTTTTCCTTCTCTTCTTGTACTTCTGTGTTTCCATCTTGGATCACTTTTCCTTCAGCCTTAGGGAAAAGCCCTTTTAGTATTTCTTTTAGTATAGTTATTGGTGCAGAATTCCCTCTTTTTGTTTGTTGAAGACATCTTTAGCTTTCTTTTTTTTTTTTGCGGTACGCGGGCCTCTCACTGTTGTGGCCTCTCCCATTGCAGAGCACAGGCTCCAGACCTGCAGGCTCAGCGGCCATGGCTCACGGGCTCAGCCGCTCCATGGCATGTGGGATCTTCCCAGACCGGGGCACGAACCCGCGTCCCCTGCATCGGCAGGCAGACTCCCAACCACTGCGCCACCAGGGAAGCCCCAGCTTTCATTTTTGAAAGATAGTTTCACTAGGTGTAAATATCTAGCCAGGAGTCTAGGTAGGGATTAGAAAATCATCTGCTAATTATTTCTTTAAATATTTCTTCTGTCTCGTTTGCTATCTCTTCTCTTTCTGGGACTCCAATTGCATTTATGTTATACCCTTTCACTCTGCCCCAGTGTTTCATCCTCTTTTCTCTATTTCCCATTATTTTTCTCTCTGGGCTTTACTCACATATTTTCTATTCACTAGTTCACTTAAGCCTCTCTTTTGCTGTGTTGAACCCTGCTTTTAAATCCATTCTTGTGCTTTTAATTTCAGTTATTATCTTTTTTAGTTCTAAAATTTCCATTTAATTATTTTTGATAGTTTCCAATTCCCTGTGAACTTCTCCATATTTTCATCTATTTTTCTACCCTTTCCTCTATTTTTTTGGAAAATATTGATAGTTACTTTAAAATAATTGTCTGCTAATTCTAATATCTAAGTCTCCTTTGGGTCTGATTATATTATCTATTTTCTTCTTGGTTTTTATTTATGTGGTCTTGTCTTTTGGCATCCTAGTAACTTTGGATTGAATGACAAGTATTGAGTGCAAAAAGAAAATAGATATTATTAGTAGTTTTTTAAAAATAGAGGAAAAGATGGAGAAAATAGATGAAAGAGAATTTCTCCAGATGCACAATCTTTCTCCAGAGAGTATTCACCCTTTCCTCTGCTAGACATACAGGGTTAGGACCAATCATCCTAATCCATTCAGGAATTGAGCTGAATGAAGGCAGGATTGCAGGCATGTTAAAGATTTTTTATCTTTCGTTCACCACTACACTTAAGTTGTGGCCCTCTGAGGCTGAGAGTTTGGTGTATACAGCAGGATTCCTCCTCCTGACAGGTTTTAAACTCTAATCCTTGTCTTCTCAGCACCCCTAGACTGTCAACATCTCCACTCTGCTTTTGCGGTAAGCTGTTTAGCCTCCTGCCCTTTGTAGCTTTGAAATTTGCCAAATATCTTGAGTGGAAAATGAACTGAGTGTCAGGTTCAGTTTTATACACACCCTCTCACCAGAATATTGACGTCTGAACTCTTAAATTTTCTTTTTTTCCAGCTCCTTGAGGCCATCAATACCTCTGTCAATGCCACTGGTCTTCTTCCAAGGCAAAGTTCAGATCTTCAGCTTCTTGCCCTTGTCCAGAATCAGCAAACAAATCCTGGTACAAACAGCTGCAGTGTGTTAGCTCACTTTAGCCATAAAATCTAGTTGTTTTAGTAACTTTCCAATGCTTTTAAACAATTTGTTGGTATTTTCCCCTAGATTTTCTTGTTGATCTTCATGTTAGTAATGGTCTGCCTCAAGTTACTCTATCATATTCAGAAGTGGTGGTCTATCCGATCTTTAATTCTCTCTGTACAGGTTCTCCTTATTTCAAGTCCCTGGTTGTCTCAACAACAGCTCGATGCTTTCAGATTTTTTTGTTGTTGTTGTCATATTTTATATGGCTTTTCTAGTTGTTCTCATTAGGAATGTTGGTTTACTGCAAGCTCTTCTCTCATAACTTTATACAGTTTATTGCCTCACCCTATGTGAATTTCTTCTAGAAATCTAAGGAGAGGGCATAAGTGTACTTTGTCATTGTAAAAATTGAAGAGTATAACCAGGATCCTAACCTGGCTAGAAACCTATTTCACCTTTGTCCTCTAGAAGCATTTCAGGGATTGTTCTAATACCTAAAGAAGTGCTTCATAGCAACCCCAAAGTTATACCCTGTACAACATGACCAAGATGAGAATGGCCTTGAAAATGTAAAAAGTAAATAAAAAGTCTAGATTATTCCCCACCAAAACTCTCCCACTACGAAACACCTAAAAGTGATAGATAAAATATTTTCTACTTACATTTATAAAAGCATTGCTAAGCTGGGAAGAAAGTAAGGCTGGCCTTAAAGGCTTCCTCTGCCCTCTGAACAAAAAGCAAAAGCAGAACTCTAGAGAGGTAAATGGCTGGCACCTGTGCTGAAGTCACCTGTTAATCCCCAGGTGACCAACATAGTTTTTTAACATCTACAGCTGCTATGAGGAAAGACGCTGCATTAAGGTGGGGGTGGGGTCACAGCGAATATCTAGTATAGCCAGAATCAAGAAAAGATACACCCTTGGTACGAAGGGGATAAAACCCTCTTACAAAGAAACACAATTAAGAAAGATGCCTCTACCTCTGGGTAGAGGGAAAAAATACCTCCTCCTAAAATTCATAACCGCATTCTGGCCCTCATCGGGATTTGCAATCTGAATTCACATTCCTGTGTTCTGAAAAACCTGAAGCAGAAAATTTACTTAAAAATGGCTCCTGGTTGGGCTTCCCTGGTGGCGCAGTGCTTGAGAGTCCACCTGCCGATGCAGGGGACACTGGTTCGTGCCCCGGTCCGGGAGGATCCCACATGCTGCGGAGCGGCTAGGCCCGTGAGCCATGGCTGCTGAGCCTGTGCGTCCGGAGCCTGTGCTCCGCAATGGGAGAGGCCACAACAGTGAGAGGCCCGCGTACCGCAAAAAAAAAAAAAAAAAAAAAAGTCTCCTAGTTGTAGTACCCACAGGTTTTTGGTAGAAGCAAATATAAGTGCTCTGTGTAAGAGTGTACTTTCAATATAAAGGCTCAAAGAATTTTCATCAAACATGAATTCACACCCAGTGCAATAAAAAGACAAATCTTCGACAAGAGGCATGAAGATGAAAGTGAGAAAACTAAAAAAAATTGGGACTTAAATAAAATGTCATAAGTGTAGGTAATGCATAATTTAAAAGTTAATATAAGGGCATTGTGAATAACTTTATACTAATAAATCTTAAAGCAGATAAAATAGATGCATTTCTAGAAAAATGTATTGTTTCAAAATGATCTCAAGAAGAAATAGAAAACTTGGGTAGTCTATAAACATTTAAGATTAGTAGTTTAAAATCCATTCATAAGGAAAATACCTGGCCCAGATATTTTTTACAGATAAGTAGTATCAAACATTCAAGGACCAAATATTTCTAATCTTATATAAAATATTCTGCAGTATATATAAAAAAGAAGGAACATTCCCTGACTCATATATAAGTTAGCATAACCTTGACACTGAAACCTTACAAAGACAGTATGGGAAAGGATACCAATTTCACTTATAAATATTGAATAGATGCAAACATTTATAAACAATAACTTATTAAAATGAATCCAAAATATATAAAAAGGTAATGTATTATAATCAAGTTGGGGATATTTTAAGAATGCAAGATTGGTTCAACAGTAGACCAAAAATTACTATAATTTGCCACATAAACAAATTAAAGGAATAAAAACATGATCAGCTCAATAGATACCAAAAAGTGTTTATAAAATTTTATACCATTAATGATAAAAAAAACACTACTCAAACTAGGAATAAAGGGAAATTTCCTTAATTTGAAAAAAAGGATATTGACTAAAAATAAAAACAATTAAAACCTACCACAAACATCATACTATGGTAAATGTTGACACTACTTTTAAGATAAGATCCTCTGTCACCACCTCTTTCAAACATTGTGCCAGAAATCTGAGCCTGTGAAGTAAAGCAAGAAAGAAATAAACATGGGATTGGAAGGAAAGAAAGAAAATTGTCCTTATTTGCCTGTACAGAAAATCCAAAAGAATCTACTAGTAAATTATTAGAATAAGTGTGAGAATTTAGCAGTTGTTGGATACAAGATTGTGGTAGTTAGCCTACAAGACAGCCCCAATGATCCCCACCTTCTGAGATTCACTCTCTGGTAGTCTCCTCCCATATTGTACCAGAGTTGCTCTGTATAACCAATAGAACATAGCAGAAATTTATGGTATGTCACTTCCAAGATTAGGTTATAAAAGACACTGTGGCTTTCATCTTAGTTGCCCTTTCTCTCTCTCTCTCCCCTCTTCTCCTTCTCCCCTCTCTCTTCCCCTCTATCTCCCCTATCTCTCCTTCCCTCTCCCTCTCCCCTTTCTTTCCCTCCCTCTTCTCCTCCCTCTCCCCCTCCCTCTTCCCCACTTCTCTCTCTCTCTCTGAGAAGAAGCCAGTGCTGGAAGAAGCCAGTTGCCTTGGTATGAACATCCTTCCTGGGTAGGCCCACATGATGAGGAACAGAGGCCTCTGAACAACAGCCCTGTGAGTGACCTTGGAAATGGATCCTCCACTCCCAGTCAAGTTTTCAGAAGACTGCACTCCTGGATGACATCTTGATTATGACCTCAGAGACCCTGAGCCAAAACTGCCCAACTAAGTTCCTCCTAAATTATTGACTTTAAGAAACTATGAGATAATAAATGTTTGTGGTTTTAAGCCACATTTAAGGGTAATTTGTTACTCAGCAATGATCAACATCCAAAAGTGAACTGAATATCTACAGATAAAGCAATAAAAATATTCCTTTTTTAAAAAAGGAATATTTTACAATAGCAGCAATAATATAAAAAATTCCTTGGAATTCCTTGGAGTAAACATAACAAAAGTTTCTACATGTTTATGGTGAAAATTAGAAATATACTTTGAAAGGCAATAAAGAGATGTACAAATGAATAACTCTTCCATATTCATTGTTAGGAATGTTTAATATCAAGAAGGTACTTGTCAACTATTTTAAGCAATGCCAATCAAAACCAAGATACCAATAGTTTTTTGTTTTTAAGGAACTACACAAATTGCTTTTAAAATTTGGGTGGAAGTAAAAGAGCCCCAGTGAGAGTCAAGAATGTCCTAAAGAAAAAGAACATGATGGGGGAGCAAGAGGGGGACTTGCTGTAGCAAATACCAAGATTTCTTATAAAATTATAGTAACTAACAGTGTGGGGTGTAAGCTCAGGGGTGGACAGATTTCCAGTGGAACAAAATAGAGCACCTAGAAACCAGCCCACACATATATGAAGACTTAGGACAGAGCTGGGAATGATGCTAAGTGGGAAGAGATGGACTTCACAATAACTGATGCTGGAACAAATGGTTAATCACATGGAAAAACATGAAACTAGGATGCTTCCTCATGCCTTGCACCAAAAGCAGTTCCGGGGGTTAAATAATTAAAGGGGAAAGGAAAAGCTTTTAAAATTTTTTGAAGAAAATATAGAAGGCTTTTAGGACCTTGGAGCCGGAAAAGATTTCTAAGATAAAGAAGAAACACAAATCCAAAGGAAACAACTGATAAATTTAACCACATTAAAATTTAGAATTTTTTAAAATCAGAAGACAATATAATGAAAATGAAAAGATGGGCTACCAAGTGGGAGAAGCTATAACTGACAACGGATTAGTATCTAGAATATGTACAGAACTCTGATACCTAATAAGGAAAAAAACCCATAGAAAAACAGGCAAAAAGACCTGAGTAGGCATTTCCCAGAAGAGAAAGCATGAATGGCCAATAAACATATGAAAAGACGATCAACTTCATTAATGATCAGGAAAATGCAAATTAAAACTGAGATATTATTTCATATGCACCTGAATGGCAAAAGTGAAAACATTGTAAACAGCAAATATTGGTGAGCTTGTGGACGGTGGGCCTCATACCCTGCTGGTGAGATTATAAACTGGTGTGACCACTTTGGAAACAAGTTAGCATTGTAAAGTCAGCGATGCACAGCAATTCCACTTCTATATGTATATATCCTACAGAGAAACTCTTGAGTGTGTGTATCAGGAGATAGTTAAGTATGTTTATAACAGTATTATTTGTAAAAGCAAAAATTGAAACCAACACAAATATCCACTGAGGGTACATTGGATAAATAAATTCTATTTAAGTGAAAATGTATGGCAGCTACTCCTACCAATACAAATGAATCCCACAAACATGAAGTTGAGCAAAAAAGCAGGTTACAGAAAATACCTACAGTATGATTCATTTACACAAGGTTTAAGACCACACACAGCTGAATATATGGATTTTTTACAAATCCATAGCAAATTGATATGTATATCTAATAAGGGAAACATAGGAATAATAAGTAGAATTTGGCATAGTGGTTACTTCTTGGGGAGGACGTAAATGGGAATGGGGTGGTGTATAAAAAAGGATTCAAAAAGGTTATTAAGGGGACTTACTAGTAGCGCAGTGGTTAGGAATCCGCCTGCCAATACAGGGGACACGGGTTCGAGCCCTGGTCTGGGAAGATCCCACATGCCGCAGAGCAACTAACCCCGTGCGCCACAACTACTGAAGCCCGTGTGCCTAGAGGCCATGCTCCGTAACAAGAGAAGCCACCACAATGAGCAGCCTGCGCACCACAGCGAAGAGTAGCCCCCAGCTCACCGCAACTAGAGAAAGCCTGCGCGCAGCAACGAAGATCCAACGTCGCCCAAAAAAACAAAGTTAACATTTTATTTCTTAAGCAAAAATTTCTTGTATACACATTATATATTTCATATGTAAATAATACTTTATAATAAACACTGTAAACAAGTTTTGTTAGTACATATATAAGCACACTAGGAACTTTCCCATTTGCATGCTAAATAGAACTTTTATTTTCTTTTCAATTTTTGGGGGGGCGGTTAGTGATGATCTCTTCCCTATGTAACCCTTGAGAATAATAAATTGTTTGGGAACGTCTGGGTTTTGAAAGCATTGTTCTGCCAGCCTTTAAGATGTGGTTTGAATTCATGACAAAGGACCTTTTTTTTTTTTTTAATTTAGTTTTGGCTGTGTTGGGTCTTCATTGCTGTACGTGGGCTTTCTTTTTAGTTGCGGTGAGCAGGGGCTACTCTTCATTGCCATGCGCGGGCCTCTCATTGTGGTGGCCTCTCTCGTCTTGGAGCACCGGCTCTATGCGCGGGCTCTAGAGCACAGGCTCAGTAGTTGTGGCGCACGGGCCTAGTTGCTCTGCAGCAGGTAGGATCTTCCTGAACCAGGGCCATTTTCATATGTTTTTTTTCTAAAGTTTTGAGATGTCAGATTGTGTCAAGTTGAGTAGAAGTTTTCTTTGCGTTCTCATTGCTACTGCAGAAATGAAAATAAAAGCTAAATCCTTAGGTGTTTCTGTTAAGGACCAGCTATTCTCTAGGTTATTGGTGCTTACACCAGGGGTTCTAGGTGGCAGAAAGACCAATCCTATGTAACATGGTAACCACCCTCCCTTAACATTCTAAATGGTCCCACCACCTGCAACTATAGGCACCCATACCACTCTGCCTTTCTGATTTCTAGCAGAGTCTCCCAGCCTTCATCTACATTAAGAGTGTGTCAAACCCTGGTAGAGAGAGGCACCTCCCATCTTGGGATCAGTTCCGACTGTACTATATCATCATCTAGTTTCAGTGTGCTTGGAAACAATGATCAGGCCACGCCTATACCCCAAATTTGCCATTATAGCAACGAAAGATATAGGTGCTGCATACCACCGAAGGATACAGTCGTAAAGACAGCCACAGGGGCTCCTAGCCATTTGCTGTTAAAACTTCTTATAGCCCCTTAGCCCCGCTCAGGCTTTGTTACTGGGTCTAGGTATTAACAGCTCCTGACTGGTACGGGTCCACTGAGTCAGATTAGCTGGTGAGTCACAGGTTTATACCTGCTCCTCCAGTAGATATTTTATCCTGGCCATTTACAATGCTGGCCAGATTCACAGTAACTAAAAATGGTTATAACCAGAGACATACAAAGACTTAAATGTTCAGTGTGTACACTGTTGGCTGCTGTAACTTTGAAAATTAATCTTTGGATATACCCTAGTTAATAGTCTATAAACTACTTGTTTACACGTCTGCTTTGGGATTTATGATACACTCCCTTCCCTGTGGAGGCTGATACTCTGGGCTCTGACCATTTCGGTCACGGGGAATCAACCCTAGCATATAGCTGGAGTTGTCATTTTGTTGCTACCAACGTCTTGGCTGGCAACTGAAAAAATTGGACACAAATCCCCAAAGCAACCATGTTGGTAGCAGACAACAAATATTCTACATGCACATTTAAACTCTTTTCATGACAACTGTCATTATCATAAAGTTGCTTTCTTTTAGAGCTTTATATTGAAAGTACGTTATTTAAATGCCACTTGAGCGGTCATCATGTTTAAGAGGCTACTGCAGGTGAATGCCGCCACTAGACGCCTGTGATTTAAGATATGATAGGAAGGTAGATTCTCTTATTTCTCAAATGCGCTTTTTGTTTTTCCAATTTCCAAAGTCTGACCTCTCATCACAAACAGGTTTCATTTTTACATGTATATTATTATTATTATTAAATTTTAGCTGAAGGGCCCCAGACAGAGATGAACCAGGTGCTGAGGAAGGCAGGGCAGAGGAGATGATTCCGTATTTTAACTTACTAGGACATGAGAAAATGATGGTACCACCGGCTCAGTGGGGAATTTCGTGAAGTATGAGAGGAAGATTGTATTTTGCATAGACTGAGTTGGAGGTGACGGTGAATCCACAGACATTTTATGTATAATTGGTAACACAGATGAGTTTAGAGCTGGGCATACTAATTTGTGGAGAAGGGAAGCAAGCTCCCTAGGGAAGAATTTTCCTTCTAACTCCTATCCACTTGTCCCAGTTTTGCCTTTTGGTGCTCCACTAACAAGTGCATGATACCACCTTCGGCCCCTCTGCCCTCAGTCCCTGCACCTTAGAAGGTCCTTCTCTGACCCTCTTCTAGCTATACCTCTTCCCATAGGGTGAGCAATCCGTGAGGCCAAGGGGATGTGCCCACCTGAGCCTCTGCACATCCCCCATCTAGACTATGCTCATGGCACCCCTGGACCCTGGAATGGTTTCCCCAATTGAGCCCACCTCCAGGGCCCGTGCTGGCCTCTGCTCCGAGTGTGTCTTCCTGAGGATGGTCTATACCGCCAGTGGCTGCACCCTGGGTTCTGGGAGGTGGCTGTTTGGAAGATGGGGTGGGGGAGTTCACGTGGACAAGGCTTGTGGGTTGGAGTGTCCACTGCATAAGGATGAGGTCCCCAGTGCTGCAGGCCAAAGTCAGGGTGGGAAGAGAAGGGGCCTCCAATTGCATCCTTGCCCCGGGGCCCTGGGAATCTTTAAGGCCTTTAAGTCCACTTACTCTTTCACATCTCAGCCCTTTAATTCCTCGAGGATTGTCAGCATCCTCCTTTCATGTTTACTCACTGCTCTTTTATTGCATGCCTGGTTTGGAGAGAGCTCTCAGCTGTGTGCTCTGTGACAGGGCAAACCCAGCCATAGCTCTTCCACCTGTCTTTGCTCCCATGCCCTTCCTCACCCTGGTTCTTTGTTCCAGCTGCCCTCCAACTCCTCTCTTAGGAGGGGGGGTGGGGCAGGGTGTTGTCAGTTATGGGGGGCACAGAGAGGAGGTCATGGGGCAGTGGATCAAGGCCAACCTCCAGAGAGTTTTACAGGTTTGCCTTGGGCGCTAAAGGATTCTTAGTAAGAGAACCTCAGGGCAGGAACTGAGAACATAGGTGTTATAGTCATAGAGATCTGGGTTCAGAACTCAGCACCCACACTCTCCAGTTAGGATCTCAGTCAAGTAACATAACATCAGAGCTCCCCTTCCCTCATCGACAAAATGCCCCTGTCATATTGACAACTCAGGATCGTTACAGAATTTAAATGAGATCATGCGTGTCAACCACTTAGTGCAGTGCCTGCAACAGAGCAAATGTTTAATAGATCGTGGCTCTGATTATTAGGGGTGTGCAAATAATGGTTTAAGAAATACGTGGCCTGAACCATAGGGGCTTCTTCTGAGTAGCACAACCTGAAGCTTGTATTAAGGCTCAGAACTTGGAGAGTGCAGGTGTGGGGTGCCCATGATTCTGTGCACGGGACTTATAGGACCCTTTAAGGTGTGTGATGCAGGAATCAGGTGGAGATTACATGTGGGAAAGGGCTTTACAAACCCTGAAGTGGGGGGACAGTGTGAGGATTTATACACTTACAGTCTGAACACTGCAAGAGTTAATAATGGGCGGCAGGCAGGCACGGTGGCTTATTGTTTATTTATAGAAATGCCTTGGGGAGGTAGAGGAGGGGAGGGAAAGCAAAGAATGTGTTTCTGTGCGGGAGTGTGTGTGTGTGTGTGTGTGTGAGAGAGAGACAGAGAGAGAGAGAGAGAGAGAGAGAGAGAAGGGAAACTTTGGGGCTTTCGTTTAACACATGCACTCTGCCTTCTCCCTCGTCCCCTCTGCAATCCCTTTTGTCCCAGCTGTCTCAGTGCCACCTCCTCCAGCCAGTCCTGTCTGGACACCCTGTCTGACCTTGCACTTGAGTCACTGACCTTGACCTTGAGCTATCACTCAGTCCTTCTGGGTATTGCCTCAGCCAGCCAGGGAGAGCCCGGTCCTGGCAGAGGCTGCGCTGAAAATAATTCGCTCTGAGAGCTAGGCTTGTTCTCTTCAAAGGGTGAAGCAGGCTAAAGAGAAGGGCTGAGGGAGTTCCCCCACCACACTCCTCCACAAGCCCTCTCTTGGAAACTGCCCTTCCCCTCCCTGGGATGACCTCTGTCCTTAATGAAATGGGAGACACAGAATGTCAAGACTTGTTTCCTTTCCAAATGAAAAGATGGACACCCTGAAGTGCATTTTAAATGCTGTCTGGCAAGTGTGGGGTGGTTGGCAGAGGGGAGGAGGTTGATTTGCCCTTCCTTTGCCAGCTGTCGGGAAACCTAGCCCGTCGGTACTTTCTCCATGAAACTTGAAGGGCAGTGCATCGTTGTGAGAGGGAGACTGCAGTTTCTCCAAAGAGAAACTTACCCCTTCTTAGGGTCTTCATTTACAAGGTCAGCTGTATTCATTAAACATGTTAGTATATAGAGAGATGGAAGTTGATCAGGATCCACCAAAGAAGTTTCATGTTAGGACCTCTGTTCTATGCCAGGGCTTATGCCCAGGACAGTGGGAAAAAAAAGAGGAGGGCTTAAATTGTTGGGAGTTGTATGGAGTTGAATGAAAGTTGAATGATACCCTGAAGGAGTGGAGTGGTTGGGAATGGCTTCTTGAATAGAGATATGAAGTCTGGCTGGAATTTGGACAGACAGAGGGGAATAGAGATGGTGTTCCAGAAGGGCACCAAGAGCAAAGGCAGGAAGTGGCAATAACCATGGAGTGGTGGGAAAGCTAAGAGGTAAACATGCTTGCTTGGGCTGGGGCCTGCAGAAAGGTAAGGTGCAGTGAATGATGGAGATTGAGGAAAGTCATCTTTTTTTCTCCAGGTAAGAGGGAGATAGACTGAACTTCGTCTTTACCTGGAAGCAATGCAATGAGAGCAGAGGGTTAGAAAGTCTGACAAGGATGGCTCAGGCAGAGAGAGATGGGAAGCAGAAGTTCAGCTGGGGGAGTCATTGTAATAGCCCAGGCGAGGAGGGACAAAAACGTAGGCTGTAGTGGGCAGTGGGCCTGACTGGATGTGAGGGGAGCAAGGCAGCCCCGTCCCCTCTGAGGGAGCTGCTTCTGTGGGCTCTGAGTACAGAATGAGTAGAGGCTCTGGGCTGGGCTGGCTTGGCCATCGTTGTCTAGTTAACGATGAGTGGCTTTCTGCTTACACAAGTGGCTCATGCTACAGTGCTGGGTGCACAAATGCTCTTGGTGCCACTAATCAACCCAAGGAAGGGCATAACATCTGTGGCTGTTTGTTTCTAGTTGTTTATTTTATGGTTGGCAGTGAAGGTCAAGGATTGGAGGTCAGTGGGCATGCTTTCTATTTGGCTTAGTGAGTGAGTTTTTGATTCTTCATGGGAAATTCAATGCTCAGAATTTCCATTGCAAACTCTTTTATTAGACAGGAGACATACTTATCAGCCTTCTTTAAAGAGCCTATAACTGAATGGTGATGATTTCTGAACAGTCAAAACAAAGAACTTGCACTGAAGTTTATCTATTATAAAGAGGCACCTTCCTTAAAGACTTCCTGATTCAAGCCTATTTATTATTACTTTACACACAATTTCAATTAAATTATCTTCCTGGTTCTTAGCCCACAGAAGAGTAGAGGGTTAGAAAGGGTTTGTGTATGTCAAAAGACTCTTGTGTGTTTGTGTGTGTGTGTGGGTGGTGGAAGTGATAGTAGTCACACACAAAAAGAATTTGTGAGTGGGTGTGGTGATGGATGTCGACTAAACAGTGTTCTGATCATTTCTCAATATATTCATGTATCAAATCACTATGTTGTACACCTAAAACTAATACAACGTTGTACGTCAATTACATGTCAATAAAAAAATGTTTTCAGTGCAAATTAAAACACATATGCAAACTGAATTAGTCCACCATCTACCACTGCGAGATTCCTGATCTAAATGGCTAAATTTCAGTTTTAGTGTTGGAAGTTTTTGGAAAGTCCTGAAGGAGGAAGAGTTCGCTTCCTAGGCGCAGGTAAATGAGTCGTTAGTCTACAAACATGTAAAATGCTTTTGCACTTCCCTTAAGTTCAGGTGGCATGTCTAGTGATGGTGACAAAACTAAGTCTGTTTATTGATTTAGGCTGGCAGATTGTATCAGCTTGTGACCGCCTTCAAGAATTTTTCCTTTACATAATTGACGAGAAAGTCGATAAGTTTTAGGAAATATAAAAATGGCTGAACTGTGTATAAGAACTCTAGAAGAAATGTAGGAGAACTTTCAGAAACAAGGAGATCAAAGACCCTAAGACCAATGGGAAACTCGATGATGATGAAGGTAGAGACCATTGAAGAAAAAGAAAATGATTGAAAACAAGATTCATATGTTGTCAGGTGATTCAATTAGAAGTACAGGCCATGACAGAAATAAACAAATGGACTTAATCAAATGTATAAGCTTTTGCACAACAAAGGAAACCATAAACAAAATGAAAAGACAACCTACAGACTGGGAGAAAATATTTGCAAATGATGCAACCAACAAGGGCTTGATTTCCACAATATACAAACAGCTCATACAACTCAATAAAAAAAACCAAATAATCCAATCAAAAAATGGGCAGAAGACCTAAACAGACATTTCTCCCAAGAAGACATACAGATGACCAATTGGCACATCTCAATAAAAAAATGTTGTCGGTGAGAATTAAAACACATTACTAATTATTAGCGAAATGCAAATCAAAACTACAATGCGGTATCACCTCACACCAGTCAGACTGGCCACCATTAAAAAGTCTACAAATAATAAATGCTGGAGAGGGTGTGGAGAAAAGGGAATCCTCCTACATTATTGGTGGGAATGGTACAGCCACTATGGAGAACAATACAGAGGTTCCTTAAAAAAACGAAAAATAGAGCTACAACATGATCCAGCAATCCCACTCCTGGGCATATATCCGGAGAAAACTCTAATTCAAAAAGGTACATGCACCCCAATGTTCATTGCAGCACTATTTACGATAGCCGAGGCATGGACGCAACCTAAATGTCCATGGACAGATGAATGGATAAAGAAGATGCAGTATACATACATACAATGGACTATTACTCAGCCATAAAAAAGAATGAAATAATGCCATTTGCAGCAACATGGATGGACCTAGAGTTTATCATACTAAGTGAAGTAAGTCTGAAAGAAAAAGACAAATATCATATGATATCAGTTATATGTGGAACCTAAAATCTGATACAAATGAACTTATTAACAAAACAGAAACAGACTCACAGACATAGAAAACAAACTTACGGTTACCAAAGGGGAAGAGGGGGGAGGGATAAATTAGGCGTTTGGAATTAGCAGATACAAACTGCTATATACAAAAGAGATAAACAAGGTCCTACTGTATAGCACAGGGAACTATACTCAGTATCTCGTAATAACCTATAATGGAAAATAATATGAAAAAAGAATATATATATGTGTAACTGAATCACTTTGCTGTACATCAGAAATGAACACAACATTGTAAATCAACTATACTTCAATCTAAAGAAAGAAGTACAGCCTATGAATAATCAACCTGTGGGACTTGAGGTGGAAGGGCATGATATAGGGGTTCAAGTTAAGCCCCACACACCAGGCCTGGAGCAGCGCCTCACACCAGGTAGGAATTCAACATATTTTTGTTGAAGAAATGCCCGTCATCGCATCTGTGCAAAGATGCCTTTCAGTTTCAAAAGAAGAGAGATCCCTGCACCTTTTGCCTTTTTAATGACCTTTAGGGCGTCCCAGGGGTGGACTTTTGATACAATTTGTTTAGATTTTCCCAAACTATTTTGTCACTAATTACATGTGAGAATCAAGAATTTGCTCAATTAGACTTATTGTATTGTATCTGAAAATAAAAATGAGTTATTTTTATAATGCAATATATGAATAAATAAAATGTACCAGTATTTTCTTAATAACTACTAAAGGCTGCTCGAAAAAAAGTGTTATGCCACATGTAATTATTTTGTTTCCCTTAAAAGAAAATTATTTCCTATCGCTGTTTTTTTAAAAAAATTACCTTTGGGTAACAGTAGTGCATTGTCCTTGCTTTCCCCATGCCCCTTTCCCTCATCTCCAAGGAATATTCAGTTGTAATATATTAGGAACCTGGAAATACCAGCAGACAATGTAAGGCTGGAGGTCCAAAGGTGAAAATCTACAGAAGTGGGTTTCAACCCTGCTTATGTGTTAGAATCACCCCGGAAGCTTTACAAATACAGATGGCCAGGCCTTTCCAACAGGGCTTCTACATCAATAGGGTGGAGGCCTAAACACTAGCATTTTTTAAGCTCCCCAAATGATTCTTATGGGCAGCCAGGCTTGGGAACCACTGGTCTATAGGAACCAGGGGAGGGCTGCAAAAGTTGTTAAGGTGCCCTACAGGTGGGTGACCAAAGCACAAGAGAGAAAGACCTAGAGCATCAAGAGAATCATTGTTTGCTCTCCCAGGAAGGCAGGGCCCAGGAGAGAAGCAACTTCTGATTGTCCCAGTCTATGCTTTTCCTGGAGAGAGAGACAAAGCCCAGGCATGCTGGATACACTATTAGAAGTAGCTGGAAAGTGCAAAAGTGGAGAATAGAGACAGCATGGGGCAGAACTGATTTATAACCTGCAGTCGGCCAGGAGGACAGAGGGACCCCGAAACCCTGAGCTGAGCCTTTGAAATGCTTCACTGGGCCTAGTAAGAGCTCACTTAGTGACATTAGCTGTTTCTAATCTGGTGTCATAATGATAACTGTGTACTATTAATTTTATAGCTTTTATTCTAAGTCACCTCAACCTTTTTTGTAATGAGTAAGATTGGAGTGAGCTTAATTTTAAAAACCTGCATATGGTTTGTATTTGAGGATTTCTTCATGTTGGAGTAGATAGGGCATCCAAATCGGGGACTAGGCTGGAAAGATGCTTAGTCTTGGGGGCCAAGCCAAGAGAGATGCTGGAGGGAGTGAGAGGAGAAGACTGAGGATGTGGGAAGAGAAAACTTGGATCTCTTAGGTCCATGTGCTGGCATTTATGGACCCCAGTAAATGCTGGAGCCCCACTGACTGATAAGGCTGAATAGGAGTCTGCCATCCAGCTGACTCAACCATCTCAGTTCACAGGGGAGGAAAGTAAAGAGAAGGAGGTGCAAGGCAAGCACAGCTGGGTTTGTTACCCCGAGTCTACCTATGGCAAAGTGGCAAGCTACCCAGGCGCTTTACCTGTGGCTGTTCATGCTTACTGAGAATTAGTTTCTACCAAAGACTCAGTTGCTTGTCCCTCAGCTATGTTTAGTTAAATGAGAGAATGGAATCTTATGTGGGGTAGGGGCAGTGGGTAGACCAACAGGAAGAAGTAGTAGGTGTCCTACGTATAGGCAAATTGTAATGAATTGCCCAGAGGAACTTTGGATATTCAGAAAGCTACTGGAGGGCAGTGGTCACCTCCAGTGTATGTGTAAGGGGCCATTAGGATTGGAATTTGACTAATATTTACTGAGGACCTTTTGTGACCTAATAATTTATGTAATCCTCACAACAACCCTGTAAAGTAAAACTCAAATGATTCCCATCTTATAGTTAAGGAAACTGAAGTTCAGAGAGGGTAAGTTATTTCCCCAAAGTCACACAGCTTGTCAGTGAGCAGGGTTGGGAGAGCCCATCAAGTCCACTACTCTTTTCAATGAGCCATAGTGTCTCTGGACAGTATCATTCCAAAGGGGTTTCCAGGCTGGGAAGTTGTGTTTGTCATGTAGGTAACTGCTCATTTGGGTTTTTAGTACTTTAATCTAGAGCTCTTTGTTCACCTATTTCTTTAGTAGAGAGTGGGCCTTGTTAATACATAAAAGTCACAGGTCAGACTTTCTTTGGCCTCTCAGACAGAGCTCAGCTGGCTGATTTGGTTTTACTGTGTCCTGTCCTTAAGGATAAAGAGAAACAAAATGCAATGAAAATAAATGAGTAAGAAGTTGTTAATAACTGTAGTTTTGATAGATTCCTCATGGTTTTTCTTTTTCCAATTCAGATTCTTTACTTTTTCTGGGCCTTTATACAACATGGCAATAGTGGGAAAGGGGTTCACTGCTGGAGGGGTGCAGAACTACCCCCCCACCCCCGTCTCTCTCCTCCCTTTTCCCTCCTCCCTTGGGCTGCCTTCTTGCACAGGTGGAACTGGTCTCTTTCGGTGGGTGACGCAAAGAGACTATGGGTTTGGCTGAATATTTTTATCTGTGACCTGGATGATGGAATAAAAGGAGGCTTGAGTTGAGGGTATTTCCTCGATGAGATGAAAGACACTGTAGAAGAGGGGGTCTGAACCCCAATAATCATCAGTCAGGCACCAACAGTTTTCAGAGCCTTGATGAACAGCTTGCTGTTCAGGCCCTGGAGGTAAATGGGAACCAAGGGGCACAGGGCTTGTAATCTGCTCAGGGAGTCATCATGGGCAGCCCTGAGAAAATGGGGACTGGAGGACAAGCCTGGAGCAGGCTCCCCCTGCCTGCACGGAGGAGGAGAAAGAAGGCTGTGGGGAAGGAAGAATTCCATGGGGACAGGCCCAAGGCACTGGCCTGAGGCCAGGGCTAAACAGCCCAGAGCTGGGGAGGCAAACCAGCTGAGGGTCAGAAGTCAGACCGGCTAGTATTTAAATCCAGGCCTGTCTTTACAAGCTGGGTAACCTATTTACCTTTTTGAGCCTCATCTCCCTCATCTATAAAATGAAGCTGATACCTGTACTTGCCTTACTAGCCTGTTGTGAAAATTAATGGTATATTGCTGATCTCAGGACTTGGCCTTCAATAGTAAATATTTGGCCAGACCTTGTCTAGCAGAGGAAACTCAACTTCTCTGTTTTCCTTAATGCATGAGGCTAGAAAGCAGAAGATTGAGCTGAGGGATAAATGAATCATTTCTCTTTAGAGGTCTCAGTGGGGACATTGACAATCAGCATTGAAGAAATTCTTCCTTTAATTTCCTAAAATTTCTGTCTTCTTATGAACAAACTAACAAGCAAAACTCAAACGACTCAAAGGGCGACTGTAAACATGATCATTCCTTGGTCCAGAGAACTCTTTCCTTTTGAAATTGAACCCACAGTCAACCCACATGACTGTGCTGGGCTACTGGATATGTCTGCTTCCAATTATATTTGCTTTGGGCAATCCAGAATTACAGGAGAATTGAATGTTTCTTAGCAGATTCTTTGCTCTGTTTGAAGAGTGAGAGAAACCTCTGCCAGTAGACCTCACAGCTACATGAGTGATTTGTTTTCACTGTCACTGGTCCCAAAAGCCGGGCTTCTTATTGGTTTTCAAGTGAGTTTATTTTCACAAAATCAGTTTGTGTGATGGGATCTGATAAGGCCTCCCTACAAGAAAGAATAACATTCTGAAGTCTTACTTGCTTTTAGAAATCCTTGGCCGGAAATCAAAGTTGGAGGCATATTTATATTTGGGGTTTAAAAGGACCAGCTGAGACTTGGTAAACAAGCAAATGAACATGGAACTGGACCCTAAGAAGAATTGCAGCTTTGATAAATGGCAACCTGATTTGGAAAAGAGATCCCTTTATTTCAACACCATTGAAGCCAAGTAGCCTGGGATGGAGGTTTTGCAATAGGTTCCCAAGCTGACCACACGAAGCAGAGCTCTGAATGGCAAAGGATCCTTTCATTTACCACTAAATTAATCGCTTATCAAAATGGGGCCAGCTTCTGAAAGGAGGTTTTCATATTGGAAAGAGAATTTACTTGTAAGAACTTGTCAAATCTATTATACAATTCTGAAGAATTTGCCCCTTTAAGTCAGTGCTTCTGGTGTTTAAGCTAACCTCACAGTGCTTAAAAGAAGAATTCGACTTTGTTTTATTCCTTTTTGATCTGGAATTTTGGAGAAGCCACAGTGTTGCTGGAACATGTTTCACATTTTCAGTTTAAATACATGATTTGTCTTCTATGCTTTGGAGGTAACAGTACAACCTTGTGCAAGTAACAGCCATTCAAATTATGAACAACTATTTATCTGTGCTCATTGTGGCTCCAAAGAAGGAATGAGCTGAAATGGATAAACCCAAGGTATGCAGGCTTGGCAGACTTGTTGTTTGTCATTTATTAATCAAGGGGAGGGTGGTTTCCTGCTTCGGGTTGCAGCCCATTCTCTGACTTCTGTGTGGGGGAGGGGCGGGGCGGTGGTGTTTGAGAGCCGCCGATGATCGTCTCCCGTGCATCTAACAGTTACTGAGTGCTGAGTGCTCACTGTGCGCCAGGCACTGGGCTAGACCCTAGAGATTCACAAGAAAGTAGAAACAGGTACAGTCCAATAGAGAGCCCAGAAATAAATCCACATCTATATAGTCAACCAATCTTTTCTATTAATTGAGGTAAAATTGACATATGGCATTAGATTAGTCTCCAGTGTGTAGCGTAATAATTCAATATTTGTGTATGCTGTGAAGTTTAGTTTCCACCTGTATGGTCAACTAATCTTTGACAAGGGTGCCAAGAATACACAATAGGGAAAGTATAGTCTCTTCAATAAATGGTGTTGGGAAAACTGGATATCCACATGCAAAAGAATGAAATTGGACCCTTGTCTTACACCATACACAAAAATTAACTCGAAATGGATTAAAGACTTAAATTTAAGACCTGAAACCATAAAACTCCTAGAAGAAAACATAGGGGAAAAGCTCCTTGACATTGGTCTTGGAAATGATTTTTTTTAGATATGACACCCAAAACACAGGCAGCAAAAGCAAAAATAAGCAACTGGGACTACATCAAACTAAAAATCTTCTGAATAGCAAAGGAAACAACAAAGTGAAAAGACAACCTATGGAATGGGAGAAAATATTTGCAAAGCATATCTGATAAGGGTTTAATATCCAGAATATATAAGGAATTCATACAACTCAAAAGCAGAAGACCCAAATAACCGAATTAAAAAATGATCAAAGGACCCGAGTAGACAATTTTCCAAAGAAGACATTCAAATGGCCAATAGGCACGTGAAAGGTCTTCAACATCACTAATCGTCAGGGAAATGCAAATCAAAATCACAATGGGATATCACTTCATACCCATCAGGATGGCTGTTATCATGAAGACAAGAGACAACAAACGTTGGGGAGGGTGTGGAGAAAAGGGAAGCTTTGTACACTATTAGTGAGAATGTAAAGTGGTGCAGCCACTATGGAAAACAATATGGAGACTCCTCAACAAATTAAAAATGGAACTACTCTACAATCCAGTAATCCCACTTCTGGGCAGATATCCAAAGGAAATGAGATCACCATCTTGAAGAAATACCTGCATTCCCTCTTCCTTGCAACATTATTCACAATAGCCTAGATATGGAAGCAATCTAAGTGTCAATGGATAAATGGATAAAGAAAATGTGGCATGTATATCCAATGAAAATTACTCAGACATAAAAAGAAGAAAATCCTCTCTTTGCAACAACATGAATGAACCTTGAGGGCATTATGCTACACGAAATATGTCAGACAAAGACAAATACTGTATGATCTCACTTATATGTGGAATCTAAAAAAGTGGAACTCAGAACCAGAGAGTGGAGCAGTGGCTGCCAGAGGCTAGGGGTGGGGGAAATGGGGAGATGTTGGTCAAAGGATACAAACTTTCAATTATGAGGTGAATAAGTTCTGGGGATCTGTGTACAGTGTGGTGGTTACAGTTAATAATACTGTTTGTACTGTATACTTGAAATTTGCTAAGAGAGTAGGTCATAATCTCATCACACACAAAAATATGGTAACTACGTGAGGTGATTGTTGTGTTGATTAACTTGGTTGTGGTAATCATTTCACAATGTATACATATGTCAGATCATTATGTTGTTATACACTAAAAAAAGAGGACTAGGTATAGTCCTTGCCCTCAAAAAGCTCACAGACTGGTTGGAGAATCCCACGTTCATTAGGCACACTCTCACAATAACTCTTTATTTATAAGCTGGTCTAAGTGATATGAAGGAAAAGCAATTGATGTGAGGAGAGTTTTAATGAGAAGCCTGACCTTGCCTGAGCGTCTTGGGAGCTTGAGATCTGAAGGATGACACTCAACAAGTGAAACCAGATTATCAGGTGAAAGGGGGTGAGGTGATGCTGAGATGTTCCAGGCAGAGGAAACAGCACGGATACAGGAGTGCTCGGCTGCATGGAAACCCCATCCGGGTTATGGGAATAGCCTTCTTACCCATGGAAGGCACTCAACTTAAAACTCCTACCAAACTCCTACCTCTTATTCAAAGACCATCTCAAAAGTTGCCTCTTTTATGAAGCTTTCTTCAAACCCTACAGTCAAGAGAGAATTAGTTCCATGCTAGAGCTTCTCTTATACACCTGATAGAACACCACGAAGACTCTGTGCTTGGAATCTGAGAGGCAGTATATAGCTCTGGAGCCAGACTTTCTGAGTTCAAACCTGACTCAACTATTTACTTTCCGTGTGACCTTGGACGAGCTGCCTAACGTCTCTGTATTTCATTTTTGCCATTTGTAAAATGGAGACAGTGGGAGTACCTTTCTCAGAGGTTCAATGGGAGGGTTGGGAGAGTTAATACACGCAAGATGCCTAGTTCAGTGCCTGGTACATAGTGAAACCCCAATAACGTAAGCTCTTGTTAGTTAGTTCTGAGCATGCCTGTTTCCTTCCGAGGTTTGCCCACATACTCAGAGCTGGCTAGAGTCCAATCAGGAACTCTACCCATATCTCTTTAACACCTGGTCCAGTGTTTGTCCTGAAATTTCAGGCTGCCTTCAATCACAGTGCCTCTCAAACTTTACGTGTATTTGAATAACCGAGGAATCTTGTTAAAATGCAGATTCTGATTCAGTTGGACTGAGATGGGACCTGAGCTTCTGTATTTCTAATAAGCTCCCAACTTCCCTGGTGGCGTAGTGGTCGAGAATCTGCCTGCAGATGCAGGGGACACGGGTTCGAGCCCTGGTCTGGGGAGATCCCACATGCCGTGGAGCAACTGTGCCTGTGAGCCACAACTACTGAGCCTGCGTGTCTGGAGACTATGCTCCGCAACAAGAGAGGCCGCGACAGCGAGAGGCCTGCGCACTGCGATGAAGAGCGGCCCCCGCTTGCCGCAACTAGAGAAAGCCCTCACACAGAAACGAAGACCCAACACAGCAAAAATAAATAAATAAATAATAAGCTCCCAAGTGATGCTCATACAGCTGGTCTGTGGGCCATGCTTTGAGTAGTGAGGGTCTATATCAACCTCAGTGAGCTCTCTGAAGCTACCTGAGTCTCTGGCGGAGAGACAGGAATCTGTGGAAGAAGGAGGGACTCACTCTAAGATACCTGCACCTGGGCACTGCAGAGCATGGTCTGCTTCCCTTTCCTTATCTGGCCTAGGGCTCCAGCTGCAGGAGTTACTCTGTCAGTGTGAGGGAAGTGTCATCAGGTCACCATCAGCAGTCCAGTGGGTAAGGACTGTTATCAGTCAGGGAGGGAGAGAAAATTTCAGGCTCGCAAGCTGGAAATTCAGATAAGAGTTGATACTGAACTGAATTATTGAGTCTGAAATCTGTAGAGCAGGCCAACAGGCTGGAAACTCAGTCTGGATTTCTTGAGGCAGAATTCCTCCTTCCCTGGGAAATTTTAGTTTTTGTTTTTAAGGCCTTCAATTGATTGGATGAAACTCCTAAAATATTTACAAAGACCCTCGTCTATTACACAGTTCTAAGTCCTTCCATTTTGTGTATTATTCCACCCTATCAGTCATATTAATTTCCAGAAAACCCTACATTAATTATCAATTTCCTTGTCTTTTAGTGGGACCTCATTATACATGTAATTGAGTCCAAATTCTGGTTCTAACTGCCTCTTCTACCATCTTTAAGAATCCTCCCCTCTGGCCAGTTTTGTTTATTTAATATCCTTCAACTCTGCTATGTGCAGAGTTCCATGCCCCTAATAAAATTTTGTCAAGTGACAAAAAAAAATTGATTGGATGAATCTCACCTACATTATTGAGGATATTCTGCTTAAAGTCCACTGATTGTAAATGTTTGTCACATCTGCAAAATACCATCACAGCAAAATCTAGACTAGTGATTGACCAGACAGCTGGGTACCATAACCCAACCAAATTGACACAAAGAAAGAACCATTGTAAGTGCCAATGAGAGTGGCCTGTTCCACATCATAGTGTGAAACCCACCTCCTTTCTGGGGCAAAACCTCGGTGGGCCTGACTCCTTTCTTGTGGTTTGGGGGGTGGCATTACAGTTGAGAGCTGCCTATGACTATGGTTCGTGCTCTGTTACACCAAACTTGAACACAACTGACCAACATTTTGGCATTGGACACTAAGTTTCTTAGTGAAAAAACAAGAAGCTTACTGCAATTCAAATAGCACTCACCTTGGATTGCCAAGCTCTGGGCTGAGAATTCAGATTCTGTTTATGTGGCCATACCACCAGATTGTAAGCAGTGGGCATTTGTTTGCAGGGGGCCTTGGACAGCTGCTAAGACCCCTGCTGTGGCCATGACCAATTCTAGCCACAGGGCAGAGGTGAACAGAACCCACGACGGGGTCTGGTGGTAGCAGGCATGTTCAAAGGCTCACATTTATCTTTGTAGAGGTTTCCCAATGCACTTTCCAGCCAGATAGACAGGGTAGAGATTGTTGACCCATTTCTTTCCCCCTGGTGTGATGAAATGGTTCCATCTCTTGGTCCGGTTGCCTTAGGCTGGAAGGCAAAAAGAAAAGTATACTGCTGTGAAATCTGGTGGACTTGAGTTGGAATTCCTACTCCACCCCTGACTAGCTGAGTGACCCTTGATAAATTACCTCAGTTCTGTAAGCCTCAGTTTCCATATCTGTAATAATTACCTTGAATGTTTAAAGTGAGAATTACATGTAGGTCAGTGTCTGTCATCTATTAGGTGCTTAGAAAATGGCACTCACTTTTTTGTATTACTGTAGAAGACATGCCTTGGGTGCTGCCCACCCATAGAACCCTTGCTTTCACCTACAGCCCTTGATGAGATGCCTGGCTGAGGTGCTGGGTTTGTACTGTGTGACCTACTACTCAGTCACAGTTAACTGGGTGAAGTAAGATTACCTAACCCAGGATGGACTTGGATTCTTTTGGAAATTTGGAATTGGAACCTTGAGAAATTGAGCCATTGAGCTGTGGGGAACTGAGTTGAAGAGCCGTGTAGTCTTGGGGATGAAAGCAACCAGGATGACTACTGTACAGGCTGAGGTACTGGCAGAGGAAGCCCTTTGATGGAGAGAAAGGGGCAAGCGAGCAGAGGCACTTGAAGAGGAGAAGTTATTGGGTTAGTGAAGATGGATCCCAGGGGACCTGGTTCAACGTGGCTTCCACTCAGTGAAATCATCTAGCTTAGAATTCAGTTTCTCTGAACTTTTGGTGCCGACTGTGGACCAAAGTAGGTAATCTGGGACCTGAGTGTAAAGAAAACTCTGGAGTAGTCCTCAGAGCAAGTGTTCCTGAGGTGACTGATCTGAACTTAGAACTTACCACGGGCATCTTGGTGGCTGGAGAGTTGAGGGAGTCTGGATACCACTTCAGAGGCACTTGGCTGTCACAAGGGCCAGAATGTTGAACATCCATGTGGGTTGGCTAGAACTGTGCTTCCCAAATTTGAGGGCATCAAAGGGCTGGTTACATCAGAATCACAGAGGTGCTTGTTAACACACAACTTTCTGAATCTCTTTCTGATTCAGGATGTCTGGGAGGCAGCTTGGGAATTTCTGGTTTTAACAAGTACCAGATGGTCCTGATCATCAGCCATGATGGAAACTACCCTCAGGTAGATGTCCTTGTTAATGTCAGTCTACGAGTCCCTGAAATGGTCCTGCCGCAAACGCTACGCATGAAAACTTCTGTAGTCTAATCCCCTACCCTCATAAACAGATACTGTTATGGGTGAATTTTGTACCCCCAACATTCATGTGTTGAAGTCTTAACCCCCAGAACTTCACAATGTGAACTTATTCGGAAATAGGGTCGTTGCAGGTGTAATTAGTTAAGATGAAATCATACTGGAGTAGGGTGGGCCCTTCAATAAAGCTAATATTCTTATTAAAAGGGGGAAGTTTGGACACAGAAACATACAGGGGGAATATGATGTGAAGACACACAGGAAGAACGCCAAGTGAATTATGCTGCCACAAATCAAGGAACATAGGGGCCACAAGAGGCTGGAAGAGGCAGGGAAAGATCCTTCTCCTACAGGTTTCACAGGGAGCAGTGCCTTGTCAGCACCTTGATTTCAGACTTCCAGCCTCCAGAACTGTGAAACAGTACGTTTCCACTGTTCTAAGCCCCCTAGTCTGTGGCACTTTATTATGGTAGCCCTAGGAAATTAATACAGATGCTTTTAAGTTTTTTCATGTTTAATATCAGCTACTCCCCACTTCGTTCCTCTGCGTTGCTCTGTCTGCTCTCTGGGTGTGAAATGAAGATTCCATAAGGCCGGAGTGTAGCCTCTGGGAGTGCCCTTGTGACTAGGGCTGGGTGTTGAGGGTGCAAGAAATCCTCGCTCCTGTGAGGAATGTGACAGAGCCCTATTAAATCAGAGAGAAGTGAAAACCTTAAAGTAGAAAAGGCAGGTTGCTTCTCCCTTTTCTCCCCCTTATGAATCTGACCATTTTCAGTGGCCAAGCATCTATTAACAGATGCTGATTCTCTACATCTGGAGTTTGTGATTGTAGGTAGGAGGGGGACCCCTTAGGTCTGTGTCCAGATAAATTCATAGCACAGAGGTTAGCAGCAGGGCTCTGGAGCCAAACTGCTGGAATTTGGATCCCGCTGACTGTGTGGTTTTGGGTAGGTCACCCGGTCCAGGGGTCCTCAACGTTTTCGCATGCATGGGAATCACCTGCCAGGCTTGTTGAAATTCATTGCTGGCCCCGCCCCCAGAGTTTCTGATTCAGTAGGCCTGGGATGGGGCATGAGAATGTTCATTTCTAACAAATTCCCAGGTGATGTTAATGCTTCTGGTCCAGAGACCAAGCTCTGAGAACTGCTAACCTAGTTTCTCTAAGCCTCTGTTTTCTCATCAGTAAAATGGGGTCCCTGATATTCCTAAATTAGAGAGCTCTTGTGAGGATTGAGGTGATGGATGTAAAGCACTTAGTGCATTGCTATGCATAGAGCTCAGTAAATTTCAGTGATCATTTGCTGTTATTAACACAACTTGAAGCCCTCTTCTATGCTTGGCTTTCTAAGTTGCCCCAAGATTAAGGAAAAAAACATATATTAGAAGGAAAAATATGAGGATGTTTCAGAGTCAGGAAACAACCAAAGGTAATTCCGGGTGGGGTGCAGAGAAATGTCACCTCTTCTCGGGGTTTTCAGAGAGGTGCCTTATTCTCCTGAAACCGAGGGACCCCTATTGCTATGCTGAGGTTGCCTTTTCTAGCTGTGCTGGCAGTTGGGCCCTAGATGAAGCCTTTTGTAGAGGTGGGATTAGAAGGAGAAAAGAGGGGTTGGGTCTCACCCTTAGGCTCATCAAGCAAGAGCCCTGACTGCCATACTCAGGAGTTTGGGAGCATCGCGCTGCCGAGGCCTGCAGCTGGTAGCTTCTGCTACTCCATGAAGGGCCCTGCCCATCCGTTCAGAAAACATTCCATGTTCTGTGCCCTTTCCCACGCTCCCAGCTGAAGACAGCGATTGTCTTGGTGTTCGAGCATCAAGTGTTGGGGCCTTTCAGAAGCTGCTGTATATGTTTGCCCTGTGTTTCCTCTGGTCTGGGCTGAGCACAGAGAAATGGACTGTGACTGGGTTGGCCTTCTTAACTCAATATGACACCCTGGCACGGAGTCTTCTCATTAGCTTGGTTCTTGGGATTCCAGCTTCAGAAGCAAGACAGCTTATGTCGATAAATAATGCTTTGTCTCTGGGATTCTGGCCCCATCAGAAGGCTGAGGGCTCTGGTTGGGAGCTGTTGGCTTGTTGCTAAGATGCTTGGAGCTCATCCAAGTTCACATTTTCTGGGATGGTGGAGAATAGTTAATGATTATGAAGCTCTGAAAATGTATATGCTGGTTTCTTTCCAACACCACTTAAAAACACTTGATTACCGAGAGGAGGTTATTTCTGGTTTTGTGTTGGGCTTTTGTGGTAGTTGAACTTTGAGGGTAAAACTGGAGTTCCTTTTTTCATATTGGTGAAAGCTCCCCCTTTTGATGTAGTGAGCTCTTAACTACCTGCAAAGTAAAAATGAGGGGCAGTAAAAAAAAGTAAGACCCTTCCAGTTTCCTTGGAAAGGGATGTACCCAGCTGAAGGGCTGTGATGTAGAGGTTCAGAGAAAGGCAGCTGACATCGGAGGAAGAAGACATAAAGACTTCTTGCTTTCTGTTTTCATGTTTTAAAGTTTTTCTTTGCCCCAAACATGAATCTTCTCCCTTAACTACTACCTGCCTTCCCCTGCTATAAGGCCACTTGAACATCTTGGAAAATATTTCAAAAAAGCTTCCAGTAGTATCTCCTTGAAGCAAATTATCTCTGCATTACCCACCCTGGCCCGACCCCTACTCCACTCCCCCAAATCCTAGTTTGGCTGCCCCAGCAGATTCACCATGTAAGCTGATAGAAAAATTCATGTGTTTTCTTGCCTGATCATTTGTGGTCTTTTCCTCTCCAGTACTTCCACCTGAATGGGTTTTGGCTGTATATTTACTGTTTCTCCCACTACCATGTATAATTCAGGTGGATAGGGACTTTCTCAGACTAGTATATCTTGGCAGCCAAACTGAAAAGGCCAAAACGAAATCATGGGGGCAATGATATATTCACTAATTCATAATTCGTATTATTCACTAAATCCAAATTTACTAGAACTTGGGTATATGCTCTGAAGCTAAACATTTTTTTTAGTACAAATAAAAGCAGACCTGTTTTATAGTTCTACACTGGGGGAAGTCAACTCATAGCTTACTACCCTCTCCCTCCTCTGTTTTATGAGATAACGCTGGCTAGAAATAGCTTTTTTTTTTTTTTTTTTTGCGGTACGCGGGCCTCTCACTTTTGTGGCCTCTCCCGTCGCGGAGCACAGGCTCCAGACACGCAGGCTCAGCGGCCATGGCTCATGGGCCTAGCCACTCCATGGCATGTGGGATCCTCCCGGACCGGGGCACGAACCCGTGTCCCCTGCATCGGCCTGCAGACTCTCAACCACTGCGCCACCAGGGAAGCCCTAGAAATAGCTTTTTGAAAAACAGGCTTAACACAGCTAAACATAGTCTTTACCATAAAATTCAGCAGTCATGCTCCTAGGTATTTACCCAAATGAATTGAAAACTTATGTCCACAAAAAAACCTGCAAACAAATGTTTATAGCAGCTCAATTCATTATTGCTAAAAATTGGAAGCAACCCAGATATCCTTCAACAGGTGAATAGATAAACTTTGATACATCCATACAATGGAATATTATTCAGGGTTAAAAAGAAATGCACTATCAAGCCACAAAAGACATGGAGGAATCTTAAATGCATAATGCTAAGTGAAAGAAGCCAGTCTGAAAAGGCTCCATACTGTATGATTTCAACCATATGACATTCTGGAAAAGGCAAAACTGTAGAGACAGTAAAAAGATCAGTGACCTCCTGGAGCTAGGGAAAAGGGAGGAGGAATTTTAAGGTGAAGCACAGGGGATTTTTAGGGCAGTGAGACTATTCTGTATGACACTGTAATAGTAAATACATGATATTATGCATTTGTCAAAACCCATGGAACCATGCAACACAGGGACTGAACGAACCCAATTGTAAACTGTGGACTTAAATTAATAATCATGCATCAATACTGCATAATGAATTATAACAAATGTACTGCACCAACACAAGATGTTAATAACAGGGAAAACTCTGTTTGTGGTGGAGAAGGGGGAGGGAGTATATGAGAACTCTGTGCTTTCTGTAAACTAAAACTGCTCTAAGATATAGTCTATTAATTTAAAAAAACCTAGCTTAATCAAATAATTTATTCAGTTACTCATTTTTTATTTTCAACAAATATTTATTAAGCACCTAGTCTGTGTCAGTCATGTTGGTCATCACACTGTGACACATGTGAGGCCATCTAGTGGCTCTTGTTCACAGAGAGAGTTCCAGTGATGCTATTAAAAGAAACTCAGTTCTCTGAAAGGTTGAAATGCATAATGGCAAGCATCAGTGAAGCACTCAAAAGTGTTCTGAAAGAGGCCCTTTGGGCTTCCCTGGTGGCGCAGTGGTTGAGAGTCCGCCTGCTGATGCAGGGGACACGGGTTCGTGCCCCGGTCTGGGAAGATCCCACATGCCGCGGAGAGGCTAAGCCTGTGAGCCATGGCCGCTGAGCCTGCGCGTCCGGAGCCTGTGCTCCGCAACGGGAGAGGCCACAACAGTGAGAGGCCCACGTACTGCAAAAAAAAAAAAAAAAAAGAGGCCCCAACTTTGGAGGATGAAATCGAAGGCTACAAATCCTTTCTAGAATCCACACCCCAAAGGATAATAATATCCAGAACTCAGGGAAGTGTACACTGTGAAAGTGCAACTGGAGAAGCCCTCTGCTGATGTTAGGTATTGTTATTATTACAGTAATAATGATATTTGGGAAGAAATTATGGAGAACTCAGGCCTAAGCAACGACAGATTCATTCACTTTTTGAAATAAAAGTCAAACAGCTTGAGCACCCTCTTTCCACTCCTCAGGCGGAGGGGAACCCAATGTCAGTCGCTAGTGGGGCTCCCCCATTCCTCCCATTGGATGGTACAAGATTCCTGGTTCTGGGAAAATGCAGGAGGCACTGGGCTGTAACTCATGGTGGTTCCACTGTTGCATCGCTTCTTTGCTTCCCAGTGCTGATGTCTGGTGCTGTGGTCTTCTGCCATTTGCCCAAGACTTCTTCTTTGAAGGGACTTCCAGCTGTTCTGGTCTTATTTCACCTTGCAAATCTTTAGCCCTTTACTGACCACAGGAACCCTCTTCAAAGGTTAAGGTCACTGTGCTGAGTGTCAGCCTCCAGAGACATCTGGCAGTCACCTCCCCCCCAAGGGCAGTCCTCTTTGGGACACCACATGGCAGCAGGGTATATACCCCTGTCTCTCAGATACTCCTCACTCCTCTGTCCACCACGCTCTCCCTCCAGGAACTTTACTTGCCTTTTCTTCAAGACTCTGCCACCATCTTTTTTCAGCTTGTCTATAGCTCAACAGAGCTTTGCTTTAGAAAATAAAGATCCCTAAACTTTCCCTCAGGGGACCTTAGGTCTCCTGGAGTAAAGAGAGATAGGAGAGAGCAATAGGGGAAAAAAATGCTTTTCTTTCTTTCCTGGAGAGCCTCCATGATACATTCCCAGTGGGGCTAACCTGCCACACTACAATTGCTACTGGTAAGGAATTTAGCTATCTTTATTTTAAAAACAAAACCACTTTTCATGAACTAGATATCAGTTCCTGTCAGACCTCAGGCTCTGGGCCCTGGGCCTTCAGAAGATGCCTCATCGTACTACACATCCATTGACAGAAGAGTCTCATCCACCTGGAGATAATCCAAAGTCAGCACAAAAGATTAAAAGCTGACATGGTCAAAATTCCCTACGACTCCACATTAGGAAAGTAACCCTTTGCAGAATTTCACTTAATCCATCACAGAGATCTTATTTTCTAGTATTTGGACATATCCCTCTTTCTTTGGAAGAGCACCAGATGAATTGGTTGGTTTGTATTTATTTATTAACATCTTTATTGGAGTATAATTGCTTTACAATGTTGTGTTGGTTTGCATTTAGAGGTCACAGTGCATGAAAATACCTACCTTTAAATACAACAACCACACTTAATGTCATTTGATGCCTATCTAAGAGAGGTCTGAGGGGACCTAGTCTCCTGAGGGACAGCTGACCTCCCACCTCTATTCACTCAGGGGCACGTGCTCAAGGGGTACAGTGACTGGTGGGGTCAAAGGCACCATTTTAATTGCTCTCTCTCTTCTTTCTCCTTTTCTCTCTGTCTCCATCTCCACTCTCCCAAGTGGTTTAGCTGGCTTGGGATATGAAGACCCTCCACTATGCTATAAACTCCTGCTTGCTCTGTGCCAGGCCCTGGGCAGGTCAGACAAGGCTTGCTGTGTTAGTCTGCTTCCTGGTCTCTCTGACTGTCCTGTTGGCAGTTCTGTAGGCTGCCATCTTGGATTGTCCTTTGGTGGCTCTTGCTGGTTTTTTCCCAGGTATAAACTCGACTATATACCTTTCCCTGAATCCAGAATGGGTTTGGTGATCAGTTGTGCCTTTGGGTAACCTGACTTTGGCCCAGCCCCTATTTGGGGGCCATGCCATTTCAGGGCTGGTGATGGTAGCTGGAAGGGCCTTGCTCTGCAGTGAGGTAACAGGAGATCTGTCTGTCCCAGTCTCCTGGGCCCATTCTCACCAGCTGTTTTAGAGATGGAAACTCTTCCATATATTTCCCATGAGTTCCTTCCTCAGCCTGAGCCCTTCTCTGCTGAGCACAGTTTCTGAGGTCCTTTCTCAGTGATCTTCCTGGAGTCATAACTAGTAAACCGAATGGTTAGATGCTCATTGCTTCTTCTAAGCTGGGAACAGTGAGAAAAAAGGACTTTGCATTGAGACAGAGTTAGAATATTGACTCTGTCTCTACGTGACCCAGAACTAATTCTTTAGCCTCTCTGAACATCTCTTAAGACCCCACTGTAAAATGGAATTGCAGCACACCTACTTTGCATTACCTTCCTTGGGGGTTACTGTGAGGAACAGAGTTATACAAAAGCATGTGGTACACATAGATGATTAACAGCTGTTAGCTCTGACTAACACTTATGATCACTTCCTTCAGATGGGCTAAGTGCATTGTGGGACAGCATCTCCTACCTGGAACCGTTGAAGCAATTTCTTCTCTTCCTTTGTACAGCTAAACCTGTTTTGCTTTACACTGAGGTAAAGCACACACCTGGGCTCAGGTCCCCACTCTCCCACTCACTTGATGTGAGACTTGGGTGAGCCTTTGTTCTCTCTCAGCTGCAGTTTTCTCATTTATAAAGTGAGGGTAACACTGTCTACCCCGTACGATTATTGGGGAAGTAAGAAGTGAAGTGTGTAAAGTGGCGAGCGCAGTGCTTGGGTCAAATCGTATCACCTGATTTTGAGTACACACCTCTCTCCTCTCAGATCGTAAGTTCTTTGTGGGCAGGGACACGTCCAAGTGACTCCTGGCCCAGTGTCGGCACAAAGAGGGGCCTCAGCACCTAGTGATGGAAAAAGCAAACCAGTTGTCTTTCCCTGGTTCTCAGGAGACTTGGTTTGAAGTAACATTAAGATCCCATAGCAATTGAAAAGATAAACAACCCCAGAACAGGTTCTTACCCATTAAATAGGGCAACTTTCAAATGAGCTATGATGGAAGAAACAAACATCTCCACTATGTTCTATAAGGGAAGGTTCACAGGACGTGGTTCACATACGGAAGATACTCTGGAAAATTGTACCAAGGATTTCAAACTGAAGACAAATACATTCATAATAAAAATATTACATATGATTTGCTAAAAGTATTTTTTTAGACAAAAAGCTGTGTCTTAAATAAAAACACTGTGATCATAGCATCCCTGTAAATGTCATTCTGGGACTCAGTTTCCCTTTTTCCGAAGTTTGAGGACTGGATTCATCCATGGGGCCTCATGCGCTTTGATGTCTGGATTTTCCCCTAAATATAGGGAAAAGCCACTAGTATTTTAAGAGGGCGCAGGGCACGATCTGATTTATGTTTTTTACAGCCCAGACTTCTTCTCACTTTTCCCCTGCTACCCTCTGTCTGTTCTCCATCCTGCCTTTGGTGATTTATCTTCCATCGGTTGTTCTTTCTACAGGGTGTTCTCCTGCTCCAGCCCGCGGCAATTGCTCCCTTCTCTGAGCTCACAGGGTTGGCCGGGATCTAAATCACACTTTGCCCCGTGACACACATGCTATTATTACCTTCCGCATGTGTTAGTTAATTAATTAATTCAGCAAGCATGTATGGAACAGCTGCTGCGTGTTTAGTGCTAGGGACAGGGAGAGGATTAGGACAGGCCTCTGCTCCCCAGCAGCCTGGAGTCTGGGGGTGCTGGGACAGCTATATAAACAAATCACTGGAGGCCTTGCGGTCAGCCCAGTGATAAGCATGGTAGGGTTGTAGGGACCCAAGATAAGGGGTTTCTAACAATGGGGGAGGCGGCACTGGGCGGGGTGGAGCAGGCCTTCCTCCATGAGAGCAGGTTGGACTGGGATTGAGGGTGAAAGGATGGGGTGCAGAGGGGCCGGGGTCAGCAAAGGATGGGGGCAGAATTAGAATGGTGGGAAATTGCAAGCAGCATGCGGTGGAAGCCTGAGAAGAGTAGGAGATGAGGCCAGGAAAACAGATGGAGGAAAACATGGCACAGAAAACACAACACAACACCCAGGATGCCTGTCTTCTGCTGGGGGAACTCTTGTTGCTGAGCTGGGTGACCCTTCCTATGCGGGCTTCGTTGATTTCTTCACTGAAATGCCACACTGGGGATACCACAGGGAGCAAAAGTGACCAGGTCTCTGCCCTCAGAGCCTGCAGAAGACTAGCTGGTGGCCAGGTTGATAATACAGTGTGGTGAGGACTGGGTGCTGTGGGAGCCCCTAAGAAAGAGCCTGACCCAGCTTCAGGGCCCTGGGAAGGCTTCCCGGAGGCGGTGTCAGCTCCCCTGGGGGTTGAGCTTCACAGGGTTGAAGGGGTAGGGCGTGAGAAAGGTGTGTGCAGAGAGAGGTCATGATTGCCCACCTTTCCTCTGAGCCCCCCAGCCTTCCAGGCCCAAGAAACCAAGCCCCAGGTCCAGGCTGGAGCAAGCTGGAAAGCAGGCTGGAAAAGGCCTGCAGAGCACTGCTGGCTGTTCTGTGGTCGTCCCGGCCGTCCCCTGGAACACGGGCCGCTCTGCAAACACAGCAAGTTAGGTCAACTATGTGTGGTTTGGCCCTGGCTCAGCCAACCCAGCTCACTAAGCAAATAACAAAATATATTTTTTCTCTTTTCTTCCTAAATGAAATCTTCTTTGGGTGCATAATTTATAGAATTCCAGCAAACTGCAGTCTGGCTTTCTTCCCAAGAAAGGAAAACATCTCCTCAGATTTTCCACACACCCGCCCCCATCCTGCTGGCTGCACGCCAAGACTTCCCAGCAGGGCGGGGGCAGGGCTGCTGCTGCTCTGGAGAAAGGCAGGGATGTACCACTGCCCAGGGGCAGCGTGGGCAGCAGTTTCAGGGGTGGATGCAGCACTGATGCAGGGGGGCGTCCATCCAGGCATGGGAGGGTGGAAATCGGTGAGCGGAGGTGGGGTGGGCAGGAACTGTGCAGACAGCGGGGCTGCTGGGAGCTGCCCTGGGACCAGCAGACACAGAAACAGGGCATCCGTGTTTACAAGACACCCTCTCATCTTGTCTGAGTCTCCCAACAACTACACGGGGTGGGTAGGACACATATCATTACTCTTCCCCTGTAACTGATGAATTGCTAAGAGAGTGAACAGGTAACTTGAAATTAGCTTGACCCAAGTTAGAATCCCACCTCTGCCGCTGAAAGTGACCTTGGGCAAGTTGCAAAACCTCCTGCAGCCTCATCTGTCTGGTAAGGACGACGGTAGTACTTACCCTAAAGAGTTGTGCCGAGGGGTAAATGAGATACCCCGTGTGAGGAGCCCACCCCACGCCTGGCCCCCAGCGGATGCTCTCTTGTTTCGATTATAATGGCTGGAGATGTTTCCTGACTCCTGTGGACTCTGCTGGGACTGTGACCCAGGTGTTCTGATCCCCAGCACGGCCCTTTACGTTGCCTGTCACCCGTGTGCCCACCCGGGCAGCCCATCCCAGAGCCGCGGCTGCAAGCTTTCCCAGCTCAGAGATCTTGGCTAAGAGCTGAGTAGTCCTTAAGTCCAGGAGGTCAGTCCTTAAGTCCAAATTCCTGCCGTGCTCTGTGGGAGCAAACAGCTCTGGAAACTGTAGAGCTGGTGAAACTTAAGCTTTGGAACATGAGCCCCAGTTCACAATCGGCCTGTTTCCTCTTATAGTCAAGGGCGAGCATCCAAATCTCCCTTCATTTATCATTGTCATTGCTGCTCAGAAAGGTCAGCGTGCATTTCTCTTGCTTCCAGCCAGTTGGCTCTGAGCAGTGATTCTGACTTAGACGCGCTGAGCCTTGCACGTAGTAGGCATTCTCAGACCTTTGCAGGGAAGTGGTCAGGTCATGCCCCCTCCTAGGGGCTGGAGGTCTGTGTCATCACAGCGTGTGTGAAAAAACAGCATTTCCTCATCTGGGCCAGCTCAGTGGCACCTGTGTTGTAGACCCAGATTGATTCCCCATGGAGAATTCTATAACTTTTATAACGGTTCTCTCTGCGTGGCACCTCTTCCCCGACGGCAGGCTCCTTCCTGTTCAATTCTCAGCCTAAATGTGGCTTCCATAGGAGCCTTGTCTGACCACCCCATCGAAGGTGAGTCTCCCTGATGCACACAGAGCACTGTCTATCTCATCGTCCTTCTTAATTTTTTTCGTGGTCCTCACTGCCTGAAGTGATTTGTTTATCATCTTTGTGACTAGAACATAAGCTAGTTCTAGTGAGAGCAGGACTGAGTCTGTCTTGGTCATCGTGGTGTCTCCAGTGCCTGGCATACAGCAGGAGCTCAATAGTTACTTGTTTAATGGGTAAATGAAACAAGCTTAAGATCATGGGGGCCCAAAGCCTTCATTTTGCAGAAGAGAAAAGCGTGAGGTTCAGGTTAAGATGCCCGATGTCAGTTCACTTGTGCCAGACACCACTGCCGTGAGCTTTCCCACCCTGGTAGCTTCTTCCTTAATTCTCAACGGTCTCTGAAACCAACATATGGTAATGGTCTGCCTTTCTATCTAGAAAGAAGGACTATTTCCTGTTTCTGAAGCGATACAGCACCAAAAATATCTGATGTGCACTCCAATAAGCCAGAGGACAGTTTGCTCACTTGGGCTGAAAATGGAAAACACACAGATGCACATGCAAACACCCTGAAAAGAAATTCAAATAGGCTAACATGGGGGTAAGGAATGATTATATAATATGATGTCATCCTGTCGGGTGTCAGCTAGCCAGGGAAACACCATAACTGCATCATATCTCGTGATGTCGGAGGAGAATTTCCCCTCTAGATTCTGGATGAAGAATAGGGGGCTCATGAAGAGTCATTGTGGATGTGTGGGTTGGTGGCTTTCTCAGAGAGTGACCTGAGGATGGGCTCTGAAGGGGCAAGTGAATGGTGCAGCACACCTGCTCGGTCAGGGCTTTTTCTTTTATCATCCCCAAAGATGGATTATTCTAGCTGAGGACTCACTTGCTTCCGTGTTTCACTGACTCCCACTGGTTTTCTCACACTTATCCCAGGGGAGATGACAGGAGATGACTCATACCAAGTAGAAGAATGAGCCAGTGTGCTATAGCTCTGGTAAAAGGTTATGCAGAGCGGTAAGGAGCAATAATAATGATTATTATAACAGCCGCTACTTTATTTATTTTTAAAATTTATTTATTTAAATTTATTTTTGGCTGCGTTGGGTCTTCGTTGCTGCGCGCGGGATTTTCTCTAGTTGCGGCGAGCGGGGGCTACTCTTCGTTGTGGTGCGCGGGCTTCTCACTGCGGTGGCTTCTCTTGTTGCGGAGTACGGGCTCTAGGCCCATGGGCTTCAGTAGTTGTGGCACACGGGCTCTAGAGCGCAGGCTCAGTAGTTGTGGCGCACGGGCTTAGTTGCATGTGGGATCTTCCCGGACCGGGGCTCGAACCCATGTCCCCTGCATTGGCAGGCGGATTCTTAACCACTGCACCATCAGGGAAGCCCCGGTGCTTCATTTATGTGACACTTTCCGGGGCTCGAACCCACGTCCCCTGCATTGGCAGGCGGATTCTTAACAACTGCACCACCAGGGAAGCCCCGGTGCTTCATTTATGTGACACTTTCTGTGTCCCAGGCAATGTGCTAAGGGCTTAGGTATATGATCTCCTTCAATTGTATAAGGTTGGTACTATTTTTGTCCTGCTTAACACACAGGAAAGAGCCACTCAGTCCTTTGAGGAAGGAGCTATTTTTATTCCTATTTTACAAATGAGAAGAAACAAATCTGAGGAGGTCAAGGGACTTGCCCAAGGTTACTCAGCTGGTAAGGGACACAGCCAGAATTCCAACTGTGGCACATGGTCTGAGTGATATAGCGGGGGAGGAGCCCCATGGGGTTTGGGGATTAAGAGGAACAAACTACTATGTATAAAATAAATAAGCTACAAGGATATATTGTACAACACAAGGAATATAGTCCACATTTTGTAACTATAAATGGAATATAACCTTCACAAATTGTGAATCACTATGTTGTACACCCGAAACTTGTATATTGTACATCCACTATACCTCAATTTAAAAAACAGTGATATAATGATCTAGGAGGCTGGAGGTGATAGCTAAGGTAAATTAGAGGTGGTAGGGTTTTGGTAACTGGCAGTTGTCCACGTTGTCTCTAGCCTTTTGCTTTTGATATTTGATTGTAACATATATCTACCAAGAATTCACAGGGTGCATTGTTATAAATTAAAGGAAGTAGGTTTAAGACACTATCATGGTTATGTCATTACTGTCATAGTCATGAGGATCCAATGAAGTGAAGTTCCAAGCACTGAGCATTCTGTACTCTCAGCGTACCTGCCTTGCCCCTAAAATACAGGGATTGCATTTTATTTGTCTTTGTAGTGTACGTGAAAGCACCTGGCTCAGACCTTGCTCAGTACAGAATAGGCACTTGATTGATGGATACTGCCTTCTTAACTTTATTTCCCTAATGCCTATCACAGTGATTAGCACATAGAAGGTGCTTAACACATACTGGTTGTTTGTTGTTTTTTATGACTAGGAAGCACTTATTGCTCAATAAAAATGAGTATGCTAAGCATTTCCAGGCACTATCACTTCTGGCCCTTAAACTCATTTAGTGAGGTCAGTGTGGTTAACCCCTCCATTTAACAATGGAGTTCCTTTAAAAGAAGAGAAAACAGGCTCCCAGAGGTTAAATACTTTGCCCCCAAGTGTTGAGCTATCAAGCTGCTAAGCGGCAAAGCCAGGGATTTGAATGAATGGGGTATCAGACTCTCCTCTCCTGGTTCCCATAGTGACCAAGGAGGATGAACGTCTGCCACTCTCTAAGTGATCTGTGGGCCAAGGCTCAAGAAGGCTGACATTCTTAGAAATCTTATTTCTTTCAAAAAATTCATACCATCTTTTCTTTCTAATACGCCCATGGTTAATTCAACCTAAATTAATGTTTTAAACCATTAAAGAGTTTCATGTATTAACCTACCCTCTTTCCCAAACTTCATATGATCTGATGCTTCAGAAAGATGCATCATATTTATTTTGTGACTTCTCATTCTCCTGGCAGACCAGAGGGTGTCTCCAGGGGTATACACGCTCCATGTTGAATGGAAAGCTGGAGGAACCTGGTAAGCTTCCTGGGAGAAGTGAGTTGGGAAGTAGAATTTGACCGGCAGAGGAAAATCTTGTACCTGGATTTTACAGCTCTTCTTCCATTTGTCCCCGACTCCCTACCCCTAAATCCTTCTTCACTTTGTCCCCTGATAGAGCAGAGTGGAGGCCCAATGCAGAGCTCAGAATATACAGTAGGTCCAAAGTGGCAAATGAATGAATGAATGACTGGGCCGATGGGTGAGGTCTGGTCAGTGATGAACAACGTCATTCCCTTGGAAAGGCCAGTGGCCTGAGAGAGTTTAAGGGGGGTTTTCGTACTATAAAGGGGCTCCCCGGAGAAGGAGGCTACAGTCACAAAAGACACGACAGCCTTATCACCTTCATGAGCCCTTCCTAGCCGTTCATAGGCTACTTCGATGCTGCAGTGATCTCTGAATGTCAGCCAGTTTGGGAGCATCTTCTGCCACTAGCACTAGACACTCATCATCAATTGGGAACATAACTTGGAGGGCTCTAGAACTCTAGTGCATTCTTCCCATTTTACAGATAAGGGAATTGAGGCACAGAGAGGGAAAATGAGTGACCCAAGTTTACATGGTTTGGTAGAACTGTTCATTGCCTATCTAACGGCTATTTCCTGCTTCCTTCCTAGCACAACCCCAATTTTGTTTGCTATCGGACAGCCATGGTGTCAGGGAAGATCTTACCTACCCCTCCCTGTCCCCAGAGAATAAATCTTGATTGGTTTGACCCAATCATAATAATTCTACCCTCTTTGCCAGTGAGTGGTTTGGGGCTGAGTGTATAATACAGCTCTAATCAATAAGGCATGAGGGAAGCCTGTTGATGGGGCTTCTGGGAAAGTTTTCCACAATCTTCAAGAACAATGACAGTAAAAGCTACTTAGTCTCCATGGCTTTGAAGTTTGTTGGATGAGGACAGGATGCTTGGAGTAATTGCAACCAAGAAGCGTCACAGTGAGGACAAATGCCAATACACTGTGGATGGATGGCAGGGTGGAATGATGTAAAGTGCCTGAGCGCATGATGGTGTTGCTGAGCCACTGGATTAACAAGCCCTGAAACAGTTCTACTTCTGAACCTCTTGTCAAGGGAGACAACAAAATGTCCTTATTGTTTAAAATAGTTGACTTGGATTTTCTGTTATCTGTTGCCCAAACCATCCTTATTGATACACATGGCCAGGTAGGATCTGATTCCCAATCCTGTGTTTATGTGGCCCCTTGGAGTGGCTGGAGTGATCCTGTGACTCCCAGGAGGCTGAAGGGGGAGTAACGTATTTGGGATTGTCAACTGGGTAGCAGCTGGATTTTGCTCCTGTAGAAAACTGGGGGCCCCCAGGAAGATTGCACAGGCAGATCTGGGATTTGGACTTGAGCCTGTAATCAGTATGATTAGGGTTGGCTTCATGAGACAGGAAACAGAAAAAAATGTTTCCCACCCCCAAGGTTTTATTCTCTCACATAATACTGGTTGTGGTAGTTCCATAAAGTCTTCGGGCACTCAAACTCCTTCCACATCTCTGATCTATCATTCCTAGCTTGTAGCCTTCACCCTGAAGTCCAAGATGGGTGCTAGAGATCCATGATCACATCTGTGTCCCAGACAGCCAAATAGAAACAGCAGGAAGTAGTGTTCCCTCCCCGCTTTAAAGGTCGAAATAGGATTTTATTGTTCTTTGTACTGTTCCACCTCATCTCTTCTCTCCTCTTTTCTTTCTCTCTCTTCCCAAATATCAACACAGAGGCTCAGAGTAGATCTGAAAGACTACTATATTTCAAATTTAGTCTTCTGATATAAATGCTCAATAGATGTTTGTTTCTGATTCTGGGAACACATGACCCCCTTTGCATTCTAGCTTCTAGGTCAGGGATCACACCCCCTAATGCCCTACAGGGCCAGGTGGGAAATGATGGAATGCATAAAGTAGTTTGGTGTAAGGAAAAGTAGTTTGGTGAGTGGTGGCAATTGTCATAAACTGGAGAACACAACCCCTGTGAAAGCAGGCATCGCTATTCAGCTCCGGCAAATTGTTGTCAGGTGGGAATATAGATTCCATGTTGCCGACTCTTCCGTAATTTGATAGAAGCTGAAAAAAATCTGTATTTTAATGTTGAACATAATTTTTAAATATTACGTCAATATTATGTGTTTGTTGGGTTGGAAGCATCTTGAGGTCAAATTTTGTATCTGATTAATTCAGCAGAATCTGGAATGTAATGGGTACCCGATGTTTGTGGAATAAGTTAAGTTTTTCCAATTGCTTTCTTCCTCCCAGAAGACTGAATGAAACATCCAGAAGAACTGGTGAAAGACAAAGGCATGTATGTCTTTGTCATTTAAATATTAGTCCCAGTGTTTTGTTTCTCTTTCTGTCTCTGTCCTGAAGGCAGATATCGTGCTATCCATCACATCCGCCTCTTCCTTTTTAAGGAGAGTTCCCCGAAGTTCCACATGATGCTGCCACTTACATCTCATTGGATAGAACACAGTTACATTGCTGGGAACCTGCAAAATCGAGTCTTTTAGCTGAGTGGCAATTGCTCAGCTAAAAACTGGGGCTCTCATACTAATGAAGAAGTGGGGAAAGGATACTGAGGAGTCACCAGCAGTCTCTTCCACATGCCCCTGAAGAGAAAATTAAGGGGCACTGTAGCTGGCAGTCACCGAATTCTGTGCTATAGTAAATATCATGAATTACAGGATGTCAGAGTTAGAAGTGGTCATAAAGTCTTCTGGGCTAACTCACTCATTTTACAGGCAAGACATCTGAGGACTGGAGTAGCGAATGGATTTACCCAGGGTCACACGAGAAAAGAAACAGCCCTTCTAATCCTGTCTTGTACCTAGTGTCTTCACCAGCTGGTATTAATGTCCAAATTCCATCTTTCAGCCTCATTAATTCCTCCCTACCACTGTGATGCACCCAGGCTCTCTCATCCTACCACCACCCTCTGAACTCAGCAGCGTTTCACCCTCTTTCCTAATCAAGTCTCCACTGCTGTTTTTTCTCAGTCCCTCCAGCCCAAGGATGGTGCACGGTTTTCATCAGAGGGAAGAACTGGTGTTGATTGGTAGAGGCTTCCAGGGATGGTCTCCCGAGGAAATTTTGGGGGCTCAGTGGAAAAGATCACTGGGATTGATTAATGAGGTCTGCTGTGATTGTTGCTCAAGCAGTGGAGACTTTTGTAATAAGAATTTGTATCTAAGCCCCGGTCTCTTTCTCTTTAGGGGTGTGGAAGAAGCCTTCTTCATGGGCATTTTCATCAGGTGTCTGGCACTCATGAGTGACAGCCCTGTTTCTAAAGCTGGCTGAAACTCCTACCCCATTGCAGCCGTCAGGGAGGGGGGTAGATGGTGGTATGACTTCTCACATATCAGAAGGTCAAGGCCATTCATCACCTGGTGCACAGACTCCAACAGGCCACTGGGGCAGGCCCATCTGATCCTGTCTTGCATCAGAAAGATAACACTTATCACTACTCCACAAACTGAGCTTATAAAAATAGATGGGGTTAGGTTGTGACCAGTGCCCTGGAGTTACCAAGGCAGTGAGGTCCTACTGACAGCTCTGGCACAGGTCAGATGCTAAATATATCTTGCCCGCAGTGACAAGGACAGTGGCAGGGAGCACACCGGCTGCACAATCCTTCCTTCCCGGTCACAAGAGTAGAAACCCCAAACACTCTGCTCTCAGAGTCTATTCCTGAACCATGTTCAGGCCCAGACTGAGAATAGGTTCCCTGGCTCCCGGCCAACTGTCCCACTTGTGGTCTCCAGATAAGACATCACGTGTCACACACCCTGATGAGCACGTGGGCAGCTGTGGAGGAGGTGGCAGGACTTCTGGGCATGTCTTGGGAGAATTCTTTGGATCAGGGAGGGCACACCTTCTACCTGTCTCATGGACTGTGGGAAAAGGGGGAGGCCCTGGGCTGGAAGGGCTGGAGGGGAAGGGGAGCTGGGGGTGCCCCCGTCCCCCTGCAAATTCACAGCAAGTGCCAATCTGAGTCAGTCCTAAGCAGATCCATGGCTGATGACTTGTATTTGGTCACATGTGCCCATTCTTGCCCTAGCACTTCATTTCTCTGAACAGCATACATCAGTTAGCCAGCTCAGTTAAATTTTAAATTACACCAATGCTTCATTATAACATTTTTATTGTAAAAAACTTCAAACAGTACAGAAGTTGGTTGAGAAAAAATGAGAATTTCCCTTTTTCCTTCTCTCTCTCCAGTTCTACCTCTGTCCCTAGGAGTAACTGTGGTCAACAGTTTTATATGTATCTCCCATACTTTTTCTATGTGCATACCACACACCACACCAAAAGACCTGCAACACAACACACACACACATTATAGTACAGTATATTATAGTATAGTATAGTATAGTATAGTATATAAGGTTACAAGTAGTCACTCTAAGATTGCCTTGGTTCAGAGAGCTGTACATTATTGGGCAAATTACTTTGCTCTTCTGTGCCTTGGTTTCTTCTTCTTAAAAAAAAGGATAACATTGGTCTCTACTTTAGAGGGTTGTTGTGAGGATTAAATGTTGATGCTTTTAAAATGGTGACTAACACAGAATAAGGACTTGTCTTATTATAACTTATGTAAATAAGGGGGTCATTATTAGTTATCTATCATGGCATAACAAATTACGCTAAAATTTAGTGGCTTGCAATAACAAACATTTATTATCTCACGGTTTCTATGGGTCAGGAATTCAGGAGCAGCTTATCTGGGTGGTTCTAGCTCAGGTCTCTTGTGGGTTTGGATGTTGGCAGGGCCTGCAATGATCTGAAGCCTAGACTGTGTGTGTAGGACCTTCTTCCAAGACGGGCCACGCATATGGCTATTGGCAGGAGGCTTCAGTTTCTTGTCACATGGATAACTCCATAGGCTGCTTGAGTGTCCTTATGACTGGCAACTAACTTCCCCCAGAGTGAGCAATCTAAGATAACACGAGGAGGTGGAAGCCATGGTATTTTTTATAACTTCATCTCTGAAGTCATGTACTACTTCTTCTGCTTCATTCTATTCATTTGAAGTGAATCTTTAAATACAACCCACACTCAAGGGGAGAGGGATTGGACGGAGTTGTATCACAGCATTTATGGACATATTTTACAGACACCATGGAAGTTATCTGAGATATACATGTTATCATGCTACAGGTGTTGTCTTACAATTTGCTTTTTTTCATCTAACAAAACACCTTGGAGATCTTTCCACATCAGCACATATAGAATTGCATCATTCTCTCTAATGGCCTATGGTATTTCATGGTAAAGATATATTAGTTTTTTTAACCATTCCCATTTGGTGTGAATTTAGGTTCATATTTCTTTCTTTGAAGAGAACAAGTGCCTAAGTAAAGAAAGGGGCACTTAGAGATCCATAGTCTAAGAAGAAGCTTCTAGGTATCTAATTCCAAGGAATTAGCAGTAATAGCAGAGAGAAAAGACACCTCTAGATCCAAGTAATCAGATAGGTTATAAGCCCAGGACACATGTAGACAGTAGTTCACACAAGAACACTAACATACAACATTGTCACCACTGATTCCATAGCAGCTGTTGCTGCTTCTGGCCCTGGTTCCATACTCCCTGCTGAGCAGAGTGTGCCTGGGATCCCAAGGTATGTCTTCAGCCTGATGTACAGCTTGGATGGCCAAGTGTTTGTAGCCTTAGACATTAAACTCTGATGGGGTCTCCCCATGTTGGTTTGAGTCTTACTCACTGTGAGTTTTAGTCAGCTACCTGCCATGCCTCCCCTCTCCCCATATGCCATGGTTTTGTTTAGTTCTTCTGATTACCCTGGTTTTGTTTAGGATGGCAATGGCCTAGTCTCAGAAGTTGAGTCATGATTAGTCAAAGTCCTTCACTGTAATTCCATTCACCAGATACTCACATTTCCAGTCTCCCTTATAGCTAGGGCTGGTTCAATTAATCATTTTGGCCAATGTAATCTAAGCAAAGATCAGCTGAGGGACTTCCTGGAAAGCCTTTGCATTCTGAGTAAAATAATCAGATATGGTTGACTCTATCCTCTCTTTTTGCCTTAAAAATAGGTATAATATCTAGAGTTGTGGCTGCCATCTTGAGACATGGTGATAAACAAAAAGCCACCATGCTGAACATTTGGGGTGGAAGGAAGGGAGCACACAGGGACTTTGATGGTATTGTTGAGCTGCTGAAGACTTTTTTTTGTTTTTTTGTTTTGTTTTTTGCGGTACGCAGCCATGGCTCACAGGCCCAGCCACTCCGCTGTATGTGGGATCTTCCCGGACCGGGGCGCGAACCCATGTCCCCTGCATCGGCAGGCAGACTCTCAACAACTGCGCCACCAGGGAAGCCCCTGAAGACGTTTTTATGGAGAAAAATTACTCTACTTTTTTTTTTTTTTTTTTTTTTAATGCGGTACGCGGGCCTCTCACTGTTGTGGCCTCTCCCGTTGCGGAGCACAGGTTCCGGATGTGCAGGCCCAGCGGCCATGGATCACGGGCCCAGCCGCTCCGCGGCATGTGGGATCTTCCTGGACCGGGGCACAAACCCATGTCCCCTGCATCGGCAGGCGGACTCCCAGCCACTGAGCCACCAGGGAAGCCCAGATCCACTTTTTAAAAAGGTACTGCTTATTGGATTTTCTGTTACTTGTAGCTGAGAATATTCCTGATGCATTCCTCTTTCTTTCTAAGCTCCATAAGTGTATAGACTCTGTCTAATATGCTTCCTATTGAATTACCAGTGCCAAGAACCATGCCTGGAACACAGAAGGCACCTAATGGATAAATACACTGAGTTTATAAGTACCTTCTTAGATAATGGGAGTTTCTCTATAAGGACTTTAGATTTTGGGAGACACCTCTCTCCTAATCCCCTGACCATCCCCACATTTCTGGCTCAGCAGAGGTGGGAGTTTCCTGGACATGCAGTTTTATTCATGTTACTTAGGTCACTGCAGAATGTTTCTGCTATATAATGTCTTTCAACTTGCTTAGTCACAGTTTCATCCCTGGGAAAAAAAAGGACATCAGATCACTCGATAAAAGCTTAGAAATAAACTTTCTTTCCAGCCTTTTCTAACTCAGTACTCTTGGATAGAGTTGGAGAGGACCAGTCATATCAAATTCTGCACATCAGCAAATAGTGTTCTATCAGGGGAGAGACCAGGGAAAACTTCCCACTCGGTGATAGCCAAATCAGGGAATGTTGGCTGGTACATTATCCAGGTGGAAGAATGATATCTCCTGGAAAGTGAAGTGGCTCTTTTGTGAAGTGGAGAGAAAATATTTTGAGTTTCATTAACTATTGACGTAAGAAAAGACTGAATTAAAAAAAAAAAAAAGAAAAGCATCCTGAGTTTGTTGAGTGTAATTGGACTCTTGCAGACAATTCTAGAACCAACTTAAATAAAACTGGGACTGGTAGCACTTTTACTTTTCTACTGTGTAATGTTAGAAAGAAGGATATCTGGAATTCACAAACCTAGTTGGAATCCAGCTTCCAGCCCTTACTCACTGGGTGACTCTGGGCCAGTTACTTGCTCTGAGCCTTGGTTTCTTCCTTTGTATTGGGTTGGTCAAAAAGTTTGTTCAGGTTTTTTCCGTAAGATGTTATGAAAAACCCGAACGAAATTTTTGGCCAGCCCAATAATACTACCAACCTCACAGCGTTGTTACGAAGATTTAAATAAAATCATACATGCAAAATACCTGGCACGAATTATTGCTCTTACTGCCACCAGAACCATGGCTGCTACTATCACCGCCACCACTATTATTTATAACGGACAAGACAAAGCGGGCTCCCATCACTGTTAGTTCTCTTCTGTTCCAGATGGAGTGATTTTTTTTTTTTTTTGCGGTATGTGGGCCTCTCGCTGTTGTGGCCTCTCTCGTTGCGGAGCACAGGCTCGGGACGCGCAGGCTCAGCAGCCATGACTCATGGGCCCAGCCGCTCCGCGGCATGTGGGATCTTCCTGGACCGGGGCATGAACCCGCGTCCCCAGCATCGGCAGGCGGACTCTCAACCAATGCGCCACCAGGGAAGCCCTGGAGTGATATTTTTTTTTAATTTTAATATCTTTATTGAAGTATAATTGCTTTACAATGGTGTGTTAGTTTCTGCTTTATAACGAAGTGAATCGGCTACACATATACATATATCCCCATATCTCCTCCCTCTTGTGCCTCCCTCCCACCCCTCTAGGTGGTCACAATGGCTGCTTCCCACTGGCTATCTATTTTACATTTGGTAGTGTATATAAGTCCATGCCACTCTCTCACTTCTTCCCAGCTTACCCTTCCCCCGCTTGAGAATGTCCTCAAGTCCGTTCTCTACGTCTTTATTCCTGTCCTGCCCCTAGGTTCTTCAGAACCATTTTTTTTTTTTTTTAGATTCCGTATATATGTGTTAGCATACTGTATTTGTCTTTCTCTTTCTGACTTCACTCTGTATGACAGACTGTAGGTCCATCCAGCTCACTACCTGATGGAGTGATTTTAAATGAGAAAGACAAACCTACTTTCAATGAACTCAAAGGGAAGAATCATAGAATCAAAGTCCTCTTTCCTCTTGAAAACAGATCACCTGGCAGGTGAATTGGCCCCCTGCTTCCAGCTGAAGGAGACAGGACAGACGCTGCCCGCACGCCCCTGGCCTGGCTCTAGAGTGGAGCTTTGGATTGCTGGCCCTGTAGGAGGCACACCATCTACCTCTGCTGTCCTTCTTTTGGCAGGGCTGCGAGTTTCCGTTTCTATCCTCCAGGAAGAATTTCTGATTTCCTTCCTACTTCCCCCTCCCCTCTGAGTCCCTGAATGCAAGAGGTAGCTCTCCTCACCCGCTGCAGGTGCTTTGGGGGTGTCAAAGTCTGCTCACCTGGTGGGTGTGAGGACAGCAATGTGGCCAACGTGGAACCCTGTCCTTTGGGTCCCTCTCCCCCAGCCGCAGGGGGCTTCCTCCACTGATGAGTACAAATTAGAAGCTAATTTGTAAGGAATGCTCTGCCTTTCTTTCTAAAGAAACACTTTTTCCTTTTGTAATGCACCTTCACTATGGAAAATACAGATAAACAAAATGAGAAACGTAAACCTACCCATAATCAGAGTGTACCAGCTTTCACAGACAACGTGTGTGCTTTCAGTTGTTTATATTTTCATTCATCGGTGCGAAATCACCAACAGCTTTCCACATCTTTCAGTACTTGTCTTCAGCATGGTTTTTAATGGCTCACGGAATTCCGTTTTGGGCGTACCACCATATACTAGTTTAACTAGTTCCCTGTCGTTGGGCATCTGGGTTATGTACAATTTTTCACTATTACTCACAATGCTGTGGTGATTAATAGCGTCTTCTCCCAAGGGTCGATGCCTAGCAGATGTTGTACTGGGAGGTGTGTCCATATTTTAAAGGTTTAAAAAAATTCACATTACAAAAGGCTTTCCCAGGAAGGCTTTCCACTTGCATTGTGTGTTAGCCCGTCATACTTTTCAAGGTGCTTTCTCAGCAGATCCTCACTACAGTCCTATAGGATAGGCGGGGCAGGTATGATTTTTCCTATTTTGGAAGCTGGGAGAACTCAAGTGCAAAGAGGTTACAAAAGGGACCCCTCCTCCCCCATCCCCCCAAGTTAACTGAATGAAGTGAGTTGCCATAGACAGACACTGCATGGAATAAAACAATGAAATGCTGAGGGACAGTTAATAAAACAAAAAGGCAGTGATAGCTCTCTGAAGCTCCTCTTTTTGGTAGTCCTTAGATCTTGGGTACAATGATCTGTTAAGTGTTTGGCAATAAAACCTCGTTATCAGCAGCCAGGAGAGAGCTGCCTTTCTGTTTTCTGTCCTCAGAGCAGGCACTTGGAGTCAGGAGCCCAGTTCATCCAAAATCCCAGAGGGGATAAGTGACTTGGCCAAGGCCACTCAGCGAGGCAGTGGCCAAGGCAGACCTGGAAGCCAGGTCTCCGGACTCCCGGACCAGTGGTCTCGGTGACACACGGGGTGCCTCTCCGAGACAGCTGGGATGTCAGCATTGACCAAGTTGGTCGCACTCGTAGAGTTACCTAGACTAGATTAGTGACCTGGGGATCTTGTTAAAATGAGAGTTCTGATCCAGTTGGTCTGGAGTAGGGCCTGAGATTCTGAATTTCTAGCGAGTTCCCAGGCGATGCTTATGGATCCAGACCACTCTTTGAGGGGCAAGTGGCTAGAGAATGGCTCAGCTCAAGACAAAGCAAATGACCTAGATAAAGACAGGGTTTATTGGCAAATAGTACAACATTTCACAGACTGATGACTGGAAAGGGTGTTCTAGTTGTTACAAGAGTCTTAAAATGAGTCTGTCCTTCGTCCACCAGAAACACCCTGACAGGTGACCAACCAGTAGGTCAAGGGAAGGCCTGGGGCTGTGGTGGCCAAGGGATGCTCAGACACACCCACCCACCCAAGGCAAGGCCAGCCCTTCTTTGTGCAGAACAAAAGCCTCTTTGTTTAATATTCCAAAGGCGTTCCCAGTGTCTCCGGGAGTCCTGTTAATGCCCTGGAGAACTACCAAGGGGTTCTTGGTGGCATGACAGCCTCCTTCCTCTGTAATTTGCCAACCCTTGTGGCACTGGGATGATGAAAAAGCCGCACTTGATGAGGAGAGAAGAGGAAACGGAGCCCGGGTAAGAAACAGAGGGCTTGGGCTTGTGAGATTTCTCACTCACGGGCACGGCTTGCCCTCTCCCTAACAGAGGCAGAAGATGTCAGCGTTGTTGGCAGCTCTGGGCACAGAGCTTTGGAGCTGCAATAATAACGGTTGTCAAGGCCTGGGGAGTGGGCCGGGCCCAGGGACGGAGGCTGTGAGTGCTGGATGTTTCTTTAGATTCCAACCGGGAAGTGCTGGCATCAAAGCTAGATCAACAGAGTCGCAGGAAAGGATCTTAGAGGCTACGTAATCATGGCATTTTAACGTCATGTTCCCTGGAGCGCTAAAAGTTCTACATGAAGTTGGTTCAGGGACTGCCTTTTGCTGAGAGGTCTAAGGGGATGTGGGGCTGGTCCTTCACCCCTTCTTTAGCACCAGTTTGTATCTATTTTATACATTGGGATTCTGACTATGACATTTCTGGAAAGAGTTTTATACTAAAAAATGTTGTTTTCCAACCTCCTCATTTGACAGCTCAGAAAAGGAATGTGGCTTTTCGAGCATTAGAAACTGTTCATGACATAACATTGCGGTATTCACCTCCCCCAGCTGTTGGGGTATCTAGGGTGCTGTAGGTCAAACAGAACCCAAACACTAGGCTGGATTCTTTTCCCTCAGAGTGGCCTATTCATTTTGCTCCATTTCCCCAGTTCCATCCCCACCAAAACCCAAACTAGAGGCCAGATTTACAATATTCCACTTACACCAGGCTCTGGAAAGAGGACTGGCCTGAGGTTTGGTGGGCAAGGTTGCCTGTGGGATGTGACACATGTGGGCCTCAGTCAACCCCCAATAGCTTCCCATCTAACTGAAATTCCCACCATGGGTTAGGCCAGCAGCTTTTAAATAAACTCAGGTGCCAGTGTACCTGGGGAGCCCTGTGAATTATTGACTTAATTCCATCATACAAATGAAAAGCAACTTTACCGGCAGAACAGCTAGCTGTGTTACAAGCATACAGTATAAGATACAGAGACAAACTAGTGGTTGCCAGTGGGCAGGGGCAATATAGGGGTAGGGGAGTTGGAGGTACTAGGTACTGGGCAAAAGATAGAGTCAAGGATGTATTGTACAATGTGGGGAATACAGCCTACATTTTGTAATAATTGTAAGTGGAAAGTAACCTTTAAAAATTGTATAAAAGGTTTTTTAAAAGTTAAGAGTAAATCCGAAGAGTTCTCATCAAAAGGAAAAAAATTTTTTCTTCTTTTACTTTGTGTCTATATGAGATGATGGGTGTTCACTAAACTTACTGTGATAATCATTTCATGATGTATGTAAGTCAAATCATGATGCTGTACACCTTAAACTTATACAGTGCTGTATTTCAATTATCTCTCAATAAACCTGAAAGAAAGAAAAGCACACAGTTTAACAACATAATCCCACACATTGTGTTAGTTGTTAAGTCTAGTTGCACATATTCTGGTTCTCTTTCCAGGCCCACGGTGAGCTTTTACTTCTCCATTTCTTTTCGTAGGCCTGGCCGTGTACCATATTTTGGCCAAATAAATGTGAATGGAAGCGTTTAAAATCAGTGTATGACTCTCTTTATTCCCTATTCTGTGGTGCAGTCTTTGTGGAAGTCCAAGCTAAGATGGAGCCTCTGTTCACCAGGGTCCTGGGGCTGCTATGAGTCGTATGCCTCTGTCAACCTACGGCCAAGGTGGTGTGAACAAGAAATAGATCTTTGTTTGTTTAAGCCATTAATATGTCGGAGTTTCGTTATCACAGCAAAACCTAGCCTATCGTAACTGATAGAGACACTTATCAAAAATAAACCAATAATCTGTTAAGTGAAACATTGCTGATTTCCTCATAACTTTGCTGTTAATCCAACAGTTCATCTCCATCTTTGGAGGTCTAGTACCAAATAGCCATGTGATTGGAGAATTCATATTAGAAGAATTTAGAACTGTACAGGAAAATTATACTAAATGGACAATGATTATAGATTAGCTGATGAGAGCTTATGAATCACCTTATGTTCATTAAAATAGATCATAAAGACAGCACAGCAAATGACAGAATCATGATATTTGATATTGAATGATATCAAATACCAAAATCAATGATATGTAATACATGTTAATTTAGCATCAGTGGGGTGTGAACCATTAATTTCCATTTATCATCCCTTATTCAAGAGGACCTTTTCAGTATCACTCTTCTTTTTTTTTTTTTTTTCCTGCGGTACGTGGGCCTCTCACTGTTGTGGCCTCTCCCGTTGCGGAGCACAGGCTCCGGACGCGCAGGCTCAGCGGCCATGGCTCACGGGCCCAGCCGCTCCGCGGCATGTGGGATCTTCCCAGACCAGGGAACCCGTGTCCCCTGCATCGGCAGGCGGACTCTCAACCACTGCGCCACCAGGGCACCTTCTTAACATGCTAAGAGATTTTTTCTTGAGTCTGGTTCTCTATTTCAGGCTCCATGCCTTTCTGATTTAATGATAAGTATTGGTTGACATCCATCTCCCTTAATCCTGCCATGGTACCACAGAGCTAAAATAAATTGGATTTTTGTAATTGAAATTATTTTGTGCACCCGTATTGGATTTCCCTCTCAGGCTCTCTTGTTGGTATAAACTCTTAAGTTCTGCTCATGCTAGTGTCACACCAGCTTTTATGTGGCTTTCAAGTAACTTGGTACCAACTTTGGTTTCAATTTCACATAACTGTATGGCTGCAAATAACCAACTCATCCTTTAAGTCTTAATTCCTAATTCCTGAAAGAGAGAGTCTGATTGGCCCAACTGGAGTCAGGGGTTTACACTTGGTGCAGTTACTTGGAGTTGGGAGAGGATTATGCGGTACATGGGGTTGCATTTTCCTCTGTGAGGAAGATGGAATTCTAAAGAGAAGGGTGAAGAACATTAAGGGCTCTTTAGCACAGAGAAACTTGTATACTTAGCAGGAAATGCTTGTGGTTACCAAAATACTTCCAAATTACATATTACAGAATTCCATGTGAGGGATTGGAAGAGGTTATTGTTTCATTTCTTACTTGTTTATTTTGTTGATTGCTAGCATTCACTAGTGGGAAGCAGCATTGGGTACCAAAAATATAAGAAAAATTTACTGAAAAACTTAAATTTAAGTAAAGGTTTATCCACCAATTTGTTTTTTGTACAAATTAGGGAGAGCTTAAAAAAGTTTTTTTTTTTATTTTAGTGGCCTGGCCTGACATTTTAGGTTGGCTTGTAGAATATCATAGAAGCACTGAGTTAGATAATAAAAGCCCCAAGTGGTCATGAGGGTAGGGATAAAGCAGGGGTTCTGATCCTTTTCTGTCCTTTAGAATCACTGGGGGAACTTAAAAGAATGTAATACCCTCACACACCCAGCAGAATGACCACACAGTAAAACTGATGATACCAAGTATGGGTGAAGATGTGGAACAACTCATACAATTTAGGGAGGGGGGTGTATATTGATAAATCACTTTAGACAATTGTCTCACAGTAACTAAGCTGGACATAGGCATATCCAATGATCCAGCAATTCCATTCTTAAGTATATACTCAAAAGAAATGCACATTCATGTTCACCGAAAGATATGTGCTAGAATGTACATTATTTATAATAGCCCCAAACTGGAAACTACCCAAATGTCCATCAACAGTAGAACGGATCACCACCTGAAGTATATTCACACAATGCAATACTATATTGCATGAGAATGAACAAACTACAACCGTAGCAAGCAATATGGATGAATCTTATAAGCATAATTCCGAGCAAAAGAAATCAGACACAAAAAAGAATATTCTGTATATTTCATTTACACAAAATACAAAAGCTGGCAAAAGTCATCTATGTGTTGGAAATCAGGATAGCAATTATCTTTGGTTGGAGTTTTATGTGCCAGAGAGCTTCCGTTTCTTGGTCTGGGGGTCTGGGTTCATGGGTGTTTGTGAAAATTCATTAACACATACATTTATAATTGGTTCACTTTTCTTTATATATGTTATACTTTGATAAAAATCTTAAAAAAATTAGTGATTGCTGGACCTCACTCCAGACCAATTAAATCTGATTCCCTGGGGGTGGAGCCTGAGTACAGCCCTTTACACAGCCCTCCAGATGATCTCGTCATGTACAGTCAGTGGAGAGATCTACTGTTTAGTGGGATGAGCCCTGGCCTGGGAACTGGGAAAGCTGAGTTTAGCTTCTGGTCTTTGGCAAATCATTCTCATGCTCTGGGCCTTGGTTACCAAGTAGGTTAGTAGGTGCCTGTACGGTCCCTTTCAGCCTGTTAAGCCTGAGGCATTAGCGCAGCTCTGTAGCAGATGAGTTGACAATGATTTGAACAGAACAGTTTCTGTTCACTGGCTTAGCACAATAGTGTCCGAGGGCAGTGACATCAGAATGAGGCTGTGCTGAGGACATGGGAACCTACCTTCATCTCGCTCCCAATTTTATCTGGAGGTGGAACTAAGAAGACACTGAATTTACTTTTTTTCAGTTTGACTTCACCATCCCTTTGGAATAGGCAATGAATAATTCAGGAAATTAAGTTTCAAAAAATGTCAACACTTGATGGAATCCTTATAGATCGTCTGATTTGGTAGTTTGCAACCTTTTAAAAATAAGATCTACCCCCCTTTTTTTTTTCAAATAAATGTATGCAGAATCCAAATGTACACCCAAATAACAAAAGTGAATGGATTCCTAAGGAGTTAAGATGTTCATTTTTTAGTGAAAAGCTTTTCTTCAGAAACTCGCAGCACACAGAACAACTTATATGGTTTTATAATTGCCCGTGTTATAATTGGGCAAGTGAGGTCCAGCGAGGAGAAATGACTTGTCCTAAGTCACACATTCACTGGTGACACAGCCAGAGCAAATCCTAGTCTCCTGACTCAGGGTTTTTACTCATTCAGCAAAGCATCTGCTGAGCATCTACATGTCCCAACTCCCGTGCCAGGCTCTGGAGAGTTGATGCTGAGCAAGCCACCGTGAGTATGGGGTTATGGGTCCTTCATCTGGGCCTTGTCATTTGGGGTCTGGGCTGGTGTCTGTCACCTTCATCTCTGGTTATTCCATGGGCAGAGCCTGGCTCTCCTGTCACCCTTGTGATGGCATCTATGGCACTTGGCACCATGGGACTCTGAAGAGGCACTCCTCTCTGAGGATGCTTTGGAGGTAGTTCAAAATGAGCTTGGCTGAGGAGGTGTTAGTGGCGGGAGCCATGCCACCTTAGTTCGCCCATCACTGATGGGAGTTATGCAGCCCGGGAACCAATGCCAAGAAATGGCAGAGCCTTGGAACACTGGCATCAATTAACCCTTGTGGACGTGCTCATACGGACATTAGCAAGCGGCCTGAGAGGGGCACACAGGAGACTTGTGACCCATTACTCTAGTTGCGCCAGTGGTCTCAACCAAGGACAGGGACCCCCTCTTCTATTCTAGGGGTGGCTGTGGTCCAGGATCCTGGGTTAAAAGCCAAGATTCACAAGAAAGAGGGGACTTAACCTTAGGGTCTATTTCACCAGACCACATCTCCTATCCTAGCAGTTTTTAAACTGTATGTTACACAGTCCTAGTTATTCCTAGGAGACCCCTCAGGACCAACATAGTGGGTGGGGGGGAAGTACAACAGAAGGTCTTGTATTCAAGGCTCAGTGGATCTTGCTGCTGGTTCCCTCCAAACTGCTCATCTTTCTCTAGTCTAAATATTGAGATTCTGTGTAAGCTTTTATTCTAATAAAGATTTCTGTGACTGAAAATGTTTGACAACCACTGCCCTACCCAGTACCTTTCCTGATGACCAGTGAGAATCAGTTCTTCTTCTTATTATATCTTCATGGAATGCAATCTCACAACCTTTCTAGCTAATTTGTGTTAGGAGAGTCTGACTTATATAAAAATTATATTGCTTGTGTGGTAGTTTAGGTCTGCTCTAAGTATCTCTATGACCTTTGCAGTGGAAGATGGGGACAAGCGGAGGCCAGGGCGAGCCCTGGATGTAGACAGAGTGTGTCTTCCGTGGCCCCAGGCTGCTTTCACGCTCCTTCCTGTTGTTCCCACACTGCCCCCCGCCCCTGACACCGGGGTCTCACCTGACGCAGCCTTTGTTGGGTGACCGTTCTCTCAGGGTCCTCCCTCTTCTCCCACATTGCATCGCACCAGCCACCTGCCTCATTGCTGCCGAATGTTGCTGGGGGACACCTTTGCTCATTCCTGGAAAACTGTAATCGTAAAAACTGTAATCACATCTCAACCTCTTTTTTTTCCAGTTAGCTGTTCTAGCTCCTCTGTTCTTAGTAGAAGAAAGTCTGATATCCTCCTTTGAAGCTTATCTCCTTCAAAATTAGCCCCAAATCACAGGTGACTATCAATACTGTTTCCAAATCAGGGCAGAGAGAGGCCTGGAGCTCTCTATCATGACATTAGAATCACCAGTTTGTCTGTGGATTCCGTCCTTGCTGTCTGATGCTGCCCAGAGCTCCGATCATAGCAGGACAGTGCTCTGGACTCAAGGCCACAGTACTCAGTTCTCTCATGTGCTCAATGGATGCTTCCAAAGCATAATACGGGTCAGGAAGGCTGGGGCCCGAGGGACCCGGTATCCTGTGTCTTCATGTGCCACCCTAACTGCTTTAATTTTGTGTTAAACTCAGGACCCCAGCCCAGGGCCCCCTTTACCTTGTGGCAATTTCCTTCTGGGGCCACCAGTGCCCTTCCCTGCTAGCTGGGCCATAGTCAGGTCTATCTACTTCTACCCTTCTGCTCTGGAAGCAGGGGTGTTGTTGTGGTCCCTTTCCTACCGGAAGGGTTCATTTGGGAATGGCCTCGCATCCTTTCCTGGCCCTAGTGTACCAGGGCTCTACAGACAAAGGGGCGGGGAGGAGAAGCCCTGGCTAGAGCACAGGAAAAACTCCCTCTTCCTCCCTTTCTCTGGACAAGGGCTCACTCAAGTGACTTTCACAAAGTCCGCTCCAAGGTGACTTGCCGTCTCCACGTCTGGATGCAGAAGAGGCAGGCATTGCACCAGCCCATCTAGCCAGCCACCGCCTTACAAATCTGCATTCACTCCGGCAGTGACTGGGCTAGCGTGACTCATGGGCCACTGCCCGTGGCGTTCCTGTCCTAGTCAGACAATTTGCTGTTTCTTAAACATACTCAGAACTTTCCTGTTTGCAGGGCTGTGCTCTACCTCCTTCATTTTTTCTCTTTCATAAATGCTCTCTATTCAATTTCCACCCACACCTGCTGCCTATCCTTCAGAGGCCTGCTCAGAAGCCCCGCTTGCACCCAGCCTTTCATGGATACCTAAACTGAAGGTCACAAAACAACGAATTCTCCCTCTTCTTTGAGTGTCCATCATCATCTGCTTTTCTCTTTCTCACTGCACTTTGCTCTTTGGTCTGAATCCTGGCTCACCCTTTTTGCCTGTGTGGCCTTAGGAAACGTACTTAACCTTCCTGGCTCTGGTCTATAAAATGAGGATGGTAAATGATTCTTCCCTCATGGAGTGACTGTGAAGCTTAAGTGGGATCAACCTGGCACATAGAAAGTTAGCTATTCATTCAATAAATATTCTTGTGAGCCTACTGTGTGTCAGACCCTGAGGATGCCATGGTGAACAGACCAAGTCTCTGCCTTCATGGAGCTCACATTGTGGGGAAGAAACACAAGAAACAAATAAAAACAATAATAGCTGTCATGTATTAGGCAGTTTCTACGTGCTGTAATATTTTCATTCATTATTATTCCCTTTGGTCCTCACGAAAACCCTCTGTGCTATGTATAATTACTACCTGCTGACAGACAGGAAATAGAGGTCGGGGAGTCAGCAATTTGTCCCAAGTCACACACCTAGAAGCCAGACAAGACTTCAAACCTGCACGTAAGTATTAGGAAGAAAATAAAGCCAGCAAAATAAAACAGAACGAGGAAGGGGACTGAGGGTGTGTGTGCGGAGGGGACAAGGGAGATCAGGGAAGGACTCTGAGAAAGTGACTTGGAGCTGGGGGAGGTCAGGATAGGCAGAAGGCAAGGCAAACAAAGAGACTCTTGGGTGGAGCTGAGCTGGGCCTGTGCGGACCATGAGCTCTAGTGACTGAGGGGAGGAGGGTGCAAGGTGAGACTGAGCTGCTAATATTGACTATTTTAACTGCTATTAGAATATTTTCAGCCATTATAATTACAGGTCTTGCGACTCACATTAGCCTGTGAGGCAGGGACTGTGTGTCTTGTTCACATTTGCATGTGCCCACAGGCCCAGCTCTATGCCTTATTAAATAGTAGGCATTGAACATTGTTGTTGTTGAATTAGATTTTTAGTCTAATTGGGAAAAACATAGGCTCTGCCAATAATAAGAGCCAGGTTTGCATTCTAACCCGGACACTTACTAGCATTCGTAGGCAGTTCACTCTCTTTCTCTCAATCTGTTCCTTCACTTAAACGCAGAGAGGTCACATTTCCTTTATGGCATTTTTTTGGGATGAAGAGAGATACTGCATATAAAACAGCTGGTGCATAGTAGATATTTTATAATCGTTACTTCTTTTTTTTAAAAATAAATTTTATTTATTTATTTTTGGCTGCGTTGGGTCTTCATTGATGCACGCGGGCTTTCTCTAGTTGTGGCGAGCTGGGGCTACTCTTTGTTGTGGTGTGCGAGCTTCTCATCGCGGTGGCTTCTCCTGTTGCGGACCATGGGCTCTAGGTGCACGGGCTTCAGTAGTTGTGGCACACAGGCTTAGTTGCTCCGCAGCATGTGGGATCTTCCCAGGCCAGGGCTCGAACCCATGTCCCCTGCATCGGCAGGTGGATTCTTAACCACTGTGCCACCAGGGAAGCCCCTAATCGTTACTTCTTAACCCTTCCCTTCTAATTCTCTGATCGCTTGCTCTTGAAGCCATTCACCAATCACACGCCAAGAAATTTTTCTTTTAATTCTTCGAATGATTTGGAAAGCTGCCCTATCCTATACCCCAGCCCTATGGTCTGGGCTCCTGGAAGATTGAGGCATCACCCTGGACAACATGTCCTGGCCAGTCCTTGTTCCACATGTCCTCTGTGGGCATCACCTTGACAATGAGCTAAGATTTCATGACTGTGCATTGCCTCGAAGCTCACCCAGGAAGTGGCCCACTCTCAGCTCACTGATGCTGGCCAGTTGGGGATGGCAAGGGCATCTCTGAGACCCACCACTCAGAGGAGAGCTGGGCTGCAGCTGGGACCCTGCCCAAGTGTGTACACTGTGATTGCCTTCTCCCTGCCAACTGGCCCTTTACGAGACTTCATGGTCTCTCCGGTAGACAAATGATGCTTGTAGCTTGTGGTGAGGTCCTGGATGGTCACATTACCCAGGACACCACCAAATGGGAGGCTACCCCTTTCACCGTTGGTCACTCCTAGCCCTTCAAGGAGCTGAGGCCTTTTGCTTGACTCACCTGTGACCTGAGGCCTAAGACTCCACTCCTTCGTTCCTCCTTCCCCTTTCAACTTCTCTCGTGGTGAATCATCTTAAGAATATGATCCACCCAGAGATAAATTTGACTCCCCTGTGACGAATTTCAGGGTATATGTGTTATGTAGGAAGGCAATTTACAGCTATGCTCTGAAGTCAAGAGTCCAGGTGGGCCCAGCCGTGTGCAATCTACTCGCTGCCCTGTCTGGCCAGCATGTTCGCTCAGCCCAGCGCTTGATAAAGCCCGGTCCTTACCGGCTGGACCTCCAGTCCAGCCCTTTTACAGACACTAAGGGCTATTAGTTCTTTCTCCTGGATTCTACACTCACTTGGAAACCTGTAATATTTCTTCCACCTGGGCCCCCAAACTGGGGGAAAGTTTTATTAACATCCAGGATCTCAATCAAACAGTTATCTTTTTTGTAGGCAGGTACCCACTCACTCCCAGGCCTTCCTTTTTCTTTTACTTCCCCTTCACTCAAAGAGGAATTTACATTTACAAAACAACTCTATGTATATTAGGATTATTATTTGTCTCAACAAAAACAGGGAAGGTCCAAAATGTTTATTGAACCCGACTATTCATCAGGCCATACATTTGTGGAACTGAATTAGTGTTTTGAGGAGCTATATCCTTTTCAGAAATCCAACCCAATCCTTAGTGGGTACGCTCAGCTAAGATGCTTTCAGCCTTACCACGTCTATACTCGTGTAGGATGGTAGAAGATCCTGTTTCATGGTCCTTCCAAATGGAGCAGGTGCTGATGGGCTGGGGTAAGAAAGATGTTACAGTAATGATCGCGGGAAGGCAGAAGCTGGGCTGCAATTTGATCGAAGCTGCAACCTTATCTGTCATCCACCAGATTAACTGTCATAGAGCTAGCAGGCCTTCTGGCATTACAGCCGTGGGCACAGGTCCTTGGCAACTGTCACACTGACAGTGTGACACAGTCCAGTATATTGATAAAATCCAGTGGCTTGGTAGGTTCTGGAGGCAGACGCTGTGTGGCCCATTTGATGTTGCATCCCTAGTGTCTGGGCCTGGTACATAGTTGGCGCTCAATATATGTTTGCTCGGAAAATGAGTAAATCAAGATATGGACTAGATATAAGCTCTATAGGAATTTTAGAAGAGAGACATTATTTTAGACTTTCTCAGGGCCTTGAAAGATGAGATTTGATATGACTGTGTAATAAGTTACTGGGTAGGAGCAATCTAAAAAACAGCTTGGAGTGGGAGGCTGCCAGCATGCCTCCAAGAAGATGGACACGGCTGGTCGCCTTGGTTCACGGAGAGTCCTTCAAATGGCATCTCTCAGTTAAGCAAGTATAAGCAGACCCCTACTGGCCTGAGAGGAAGGTGAAGTGGGGACTTGTTTTCTTTTGTGGCTTAATAGCAGCTGCTCCCCCCCTGGTGTGCAGTGCTCTGAAGAAGGTTGGGTCAGTTGGCATCTGAGGCCCAGGAATCTTCTGGATGGGAAAGGACCAGAGCACCACCTCCTTTTGCAGAGCTTGGAAGTGAGGGGAATCTGATGGGGGTGGCCTGGGGTGGCCAGGACCTTTGACTGACTGGTAGAAAATCACTCCAAGGTCTACAGTGCCTGGCTTTGTGATGTGGGCTCAACACAGGCGGCTGTGGAAAGCCACTGGTATCCAGCTCTGGGGACATGGCTCAGCAAAGAGGTGTGATTATAGGAGCTATAACCTGCGACCTGGGTTGGGACACACAAATGTTCTAAGATGGTTTAGGGGTGATCCTGCAACTGCATGAGGGGACAAGAAGCAAAGGCGGAAGCGAACAGATTCGATTTTCTAGTTGTTGTTTCATTTGTACTTAGAAAGCTCCTGGGGTTCTTAGACAAGTTTTAGGAGAGTATAAAGAGGGAACTACAGTTCTAATAGGAACATACAGGACCTCCAGGGGCTTCACTGAACAAAGAAGTGACAACTCTAGGTTAATGAGGTAGGTTACACCAGTTACAGGTTGAGAAGCAAAGGAAGTTTGTCAGGTGGGATGTACCCAATGAGCAAAGATGTGGAGATGGAAACAAGTCTGCTGCTGTGTGGTTTGTGGTGTGGTGAGAAGTCTTGTCCCAATAGTGTAAAGGGGTGGGTTGCCCAGTGGTCAGATATGAGCCTGTGTGGATAAATGAAGTTAGACGCTGGTTGGGTTACCAGAGTGGCAGCCCAGGAGTGTACACGTTATTCCCACGAGGTCATGACTTTTGGAGCGCTTAGGCTCAAGAAGCCATTCTGATGGTGTCTTGAAGGATGGATGGGAGGGGCAGATGCTGGGATGCAGGGAGGCCAGCAGAGGCTTTGGTCCGGGGGAAGGCTCTCTGATGTCTTGAGCGATTGTATCTTCTGCATCATGGATGCCCAGCAGAGCATCTGGCACATAGGTATCCAATAAAGATTTGTTGAGTTGAATACAGGAATGCTGTCACACGGTGGGAAGCCGTCTCTAGGTGTCAGGCAGAGCTCCTGATTTCCGCAGTCAGGAGAGCCAGCTTCCAAGTTCTGGCTCTTCAGGTCAGTGGGATGTGGTGCAACTCACTTCACCTTGTCGGAATTTCAGTTCCTCAGGTCTGATGACCACTCAGCCACTCATTCACCAAGCATTTGCTGAGCACTGGTCACACACCACTTGTGTCAAGTCTCAAAGAGGAAAGACAGGCACTGTTCCACACCCTTGCGGGCATTGGCTCATTTAATCCTGTGAGGCATCTACTTGTAGGATCCCCATTTTCTGGAAAGGGAACTGAGGCACAGAGGTTAAGTAACTTGCCCAAGTTTCCACTGTTAGTAAGCGGCAGAGCCAGGACCCAGTCCGATTGTGGGGTTGGAGGTTGAGGTTCATTGAAGGATTCATAGGGATGTGATGTTTGAACCATGCTTGAAAGCTGAGTAGGCACTTGAAAGATGGAAAGGGGCAACTAGCAGAGAGAATAGCACACGCAAAAGCACGGGAGCCTGAAAGACCATTTGGTTTGCTAGAGAGGAGACTGGTACAGAGACTAGAAAACAGTATGGACCCACACCATCATGGGCTTTGAATGCTATATGAGGGAATTTGAACTCTATCCAGGAGAGCTTTCCAGCATTTTCCAAAGTATACAAAGGAGTCTAAGTTCTAAGGGACATGTCGAAGTGTGTGTTAGGATTCTCCAGAGAAAAAGAGCTAGTAGTAAATATTTGTGTATAAAGAGATTTATTACAAGGAATGGGAGGCTGAGAAGTCTCAAGATCTGCAGTCAGCAAGCTGGAGACCCAAGAGACAGTATAATTTCCAGTCTGAGAGCCAGCAGGCTCGAGACGCAAGAAGAGATGATGTTTCAGTCTGAGTCCAAAGGAAGGAAAAGACCCATGTCTCAGCTCAGGAAGCCAGGCTGGAGGAGCTCACTTTTTACTCTGCCTTTTCATTCTGTTCGGGTCTTCAATAGACTGGATGAGCTCACCTACACTGAGGCGGTGGAGGGAGCAGCTGCTTTACTCAGTCTACCAGCTCACCCAGAAACACCCTCCCAGACACACCCAGAGTAATGTTTGCCCAAATGTCTGGGCACCCTATGGCCCAGTCAAGTGACACAGAGAATGAACCATGACAGGTGTTGGGTGTAAAAGGGGGTCTGCACTTGGAGTAGATGCTGTGGGCGGCCCACCCCTTCTCCTCTGTCTCCTAACAGAGCTCCAGTTTTGTTCAGAGATGCCTTCCGGCTCCCTGCAGCCACCTGCTTCAGGGGAGCTGACCCACCACCAGCCTGAGGGGGACTGATCAGATGGAAATGCTGTTCCTTTTGCCAATGGTTGATTCAGGAGTGGACCTGTGACCTAATTCGGGCCAACGAGACCTGAATGGATGCCAGGGTCCTTGTGGGAAAGTTTCTGCTCATGAAGAGATGGTCGTTCTTCCTTCTCTGCCCTGTATCAGGCCTAAATGTGACTCCTGGGACAGCCATCTCATGATTGCCTGAGGTGGAAGCTGACACAGAGGATGCCAGGGTAGAAGAACAAGAGGAAAAGTCTCCAGAGCCTGCTCCACATTTCTAAACAGCTGCTCTGTGAGGCATCAACGTCCTTATTGTTTATCCCAGCTTTGAGTCAGCGTTTCTGTGACTTGCAGCTATGTCCTACCTGATACCATCACAAAATAAGACTAGGGATTTAAAGTGAATGAGGTTTTCTTGATTCCAGGACTTCTCAATGCAGCAGCATTCAGTATGCAGATGTGCATTGCAACTATCCCAGAGTAGCATTTCCCAAACATGTGTGACCAGGCAAATCTTTGCAGGGAGGAATCCCATGAGGTTGATGTTCATGGAAACGCTGCTATAGGCAGTGGAGAGACTTGTGAGACCCGAAAGCAGGAAGATGATAACTCAGTTATCACCCCACCCTTTCCTTTTCCAGCTATGTCTCTGGTGACCATGAAATTTAAGGAAACTCAGAAGTAGCTCCCCAGAAAAAAGTTACCAGCTCTGGCTTGCTCTACTGATTTCCTCATCTCCCTGCAGTTCTCAAACTCTGTGGGGCTTGTATAATTTGGTACATTCATCTCTGAGCATTGAACAAAGTTTCCTTTCTTTTTTTAGTCACTTGCCAACAACTGTGAATGAAGCTGAAGTTGGTTATATATATCTATCTATATCTATATCTATAGCTATGTATGTATATATATATATATATATGTACACATTGTACTCAACCAGTCTTTTTCTGGAGTGAATTATTTAAAGTAACCAACTGAATGAATTCCTGCTCCACGGGTCTCTAAAATTCAGTTTCACTCAGGCTCTGACCACATTTTTCATTTCTCTGGTTTTCTATTTTTTTAGTTCAACAGCCCCAGGGAAACAGCTTGAGGTCACAAAGGACAGTGTTAGAATGTTTTCTCTGCAGTTAGTGACAGGGTAGACGAATGGCATAAAATTGAAGCATCTATTCCATCTCAGATGAGAAAAATTGCTTCTGTGGCTCTCCTTGATCTATGTTAAATTCATCATGGTTTTCAAACTGAAACCGATTTGGCCCCAAAAAGCAAAAGGAGAAAAGAAAGAGGAACATCTCTGGCAGATGTCTGCACTAAATGACCGGACGCTGTAAGGATGTGAACTGTGGAACCCTGGGCAGGACAACTACCCTCAGTTTCCTTTTCCACACCATGGGGTGCTGGCCATGAGCTCCCAGGGGATGGCACGACGTCCATGTGAATAAGGGACGTAGCAAACAGCAGAGCGCCCGTGAGGATGAGGTGACGCCGTGTCCCTGCTGTTTTCTGGCCTCATGGGCTGTGATGAAATCACTGCTGAGAACAACCCAGCTCCAGGGTGCAAGCGTGTCTGTGGCAGGAGATGACTTATCATGAGCTGGGAGCCATGGGAAGAAACACTTTCTCTGTCACATCTCTCCTTGTCAGAGGAAAGGCCCTGTCCCTACCCAAAAGCCCAGGACTCAAAGACCTGCACTGGGAATCCTCTTTAATCCTTAGAGGACCGTACCCCGCCGTGGGGGGTCTCATGTTGATCCAGGGCTGCCCAACTCAGCAGAAGTCCCTTACTTCTCTGTTGATTAAGGTCAAATCAATATGGGAGCTGCTTCAAGAAGCCCAGCTAGGGCCAGGAAGGCCAGACAGGTGGGCTTTTATTGTGGGGCAAGGATTGCTTTCTTCTAATGAGGTAATTATCGGTTACAGGACAAGGAGGGAGCCTGATCACCAGTCAACACAGTGAAATTAAAAATTAACATGCTGCTGTTTGCTGAGCTGTAATCTTTGAATTAGTCAATAACCAGAGGCTGTGCCAGTTGCTTGATTTGAAGGTGGCCACGGATTCCGCTCACAGACCAGGCCAGCTAAACAGTTACGGCTGAGACCAATTGAGTAAGACCGGGAGTGAGTACTTCTGGGAGGGGGATTCTCACAAAGTGCTTAGGGATTTCTTGCAGGGAGCTGGCATTTGTGGGGCTGGGTATGGGGGGTGGTATGAAAGGACCCAGAGTCCCTGGCTTTCCTGATGGCATTTATTCCAGCCGTCCCTTTCCAAGGAAAGCCAAGGTTACAGGCAACACCTTTCCCTTTTCTCTGCTCTTGTCTGCCCTTTTCTCACTTCCCAGCCCAATATGGCAGCCAGTCGGATGGAGGTATGTGAGCAGCAGGCAGGGAGGGAGCTGGTCAGTGCTGGTGGGAGATTGAGGGGTAACTGTCCCCAACCCGGGGGTGACTCGCTCCCACTCCCTTCTTCATTATGGGGGTGAAAATATCTGTGAAGAAGGGGGTGATGGTGGAAAATTTAGTTATAGTTTAGTATTTTAAACATATCTCTGAGCACAGTTCCTAGAACATAGTAAGTAATCAATAAATGTTGGGTGAATGAAGGAAAGAATGAATGTGTGGACTAGGGCCACAGAAGACTGGGGGTCAGTCACAGGAATTGTAATTTACATTCAACCATTTATATATAGTTGTCTATACCTATGTCTGCCCATCACTATCCCTGCTCTCTTGCTCTCGCTTACTTGTTTCACTCTCTCTCTAGGTGTACAGAACAGTAGTTCTCAACTAGGGGTGATTTTGCCTCCTCCCTCCCATATTTGGCAATGTCTGGCAATATTATTTGGTCGTCACAACTGAGGGGATGCTACTGGCATCTTCTGGGTAGAGGCCAGATACGCTGCTGATCACCCTGCAACAAAGAATTATTTGGCCCCAAATGCCAATAATGCAAGGTTGAAAAGCCCTAGTATAAAAGAATGTTTGCTGCCAAACTGTTAGTAATGGTTACTGGTGGGGAAGGAGGATGGACTTGTGTTTGGGAAAACTTTCTGCTTACTAAGTTTAATCATTTGTGTGTTGTTGGGACTTTATAACAACATGAGTGCTATCACATTTGAAATCAGAATCAATTAGTAAGACATGGAAATATTTACTGTACACTTAGTATATCTCAGGAATTATCTAGACCCTGGGGATGATAGAGATGAGTAAGTAGTAGATGTTGCACTTAATGGACCCACAGTTCAACAGGGATGATCAAAAAGTATCATTTAGCAAGGTAGAAAGTGCTCACAGCTTGCTGAAAATGACGTCTTTTTTTTTTTTTGAAAATTAAGAAGAAAAAGTACTTGGGGTCACCAGGTGTAATTACCGTGCAGCACGGTTCTCCAAAGCACCTCGAAGGCACTTCCTGCCTGAGGAGGAAGGTGGTGAGGCTTTGCCCAGGCCTGGAATCCCTAGTCTGGTTCTGGCCTCCAGCGCAGCCTCTCTGATCAGGTTCAGACTCTGCCTCCTGGTATCACCAACTCCCTCCCAGTGCCTCTCAGCCCTGAGGGTGTAGGGAGCAGAGTCCCAGGGGAGTACTGATGTGTGAGGGAGCTCCCGGCACAGAGGGAGTGGCAGGGTTCTCTGACCAAGCCCAGTGTTTGTGCTGGAAGGGGCTGAGGAACATCAGTGCTAAGAGCTCCTCTCCTAACCACCTCAGGGTGCCAGTGTGAGGGTTACGCAGAGACGGAGTGACTGTGTGTGCTCAAGCGTGCACGAGGAACTCGCATCTCCCGGGCAGAAGACCCTGGTCTCTGCGTCTATTCCCTGCGCTTAATCCTGTAGCTCTGCCATTTCTGCCTTCACTTGGGCTTCTCCAATCTGTCCATTTTCTTAGTTCTGGCAGAATTCTCCTCCCTCGAGCCTCCAAACCCAGACCTCCGTTTCTGGGGCAGTGGGGGCGGGAGGCCAGGGTGGGCAGGTCTCCTAGTCATTCTCCTTGTCTCCAGTTTCCTCTGTGCACCTCAGCTGGACCCCGGCCACACCACTGCCCAAGAGCCTGCATCACCTGCCGATGGCTGGCGGCCCTCATCAGCCTCAAACTCTTTGCACTGGTCTGTTTTCAAGATCCCCTCCCCCTTCCCAGCCGCCGGGTTTCCTGCTTTTCTCCCACCAAAGCCACTGGGCTCCCTGGTGAGCCCCCAACAGATTGACTTCATCGCCGTGCTGTGCCTCGCTTTGCTGCAGTTCTTACGCCTCCCATGTTAGTCTAAAGCCCACTCTTCTCTCAAGACCTATTCACGTTCTGGAAGCCTCAGAGAGCCTCCCTGGTCACTTCAGCCCACAATGACAACCCCATTCCCCAAATCCTACTGCATATATGGTTCAGAACACCCACAAGTCTGCTTCTCATTGTTCCTGTCCCCAGCTACATGCAGGCTCCTTTAGGGCATAAACCATGCCTTTTACTTTCTTCTCTCTCTGTCCCAACCCAAGACTGGGATCATTGATTGATTGAAACGGGAGAACGATGGCAAGAGGTCAGAGGAGTCAGAGTGCTTAGATAGCGCAGACTCTTCCACCAAGGTCTTCTTTAGCCATGGCTATGTTCACATGTCTGGGGATCCTAGGTGTCAAACACTGTGGCAAACAGTTGGGTGTTCAGTTGTTTAGAGCCATTTCTACTTTCTCCTCCTCACATGGACATAGCCCAGAGGGATATACAGAGACAGAAAACACCAGAGTGAAAACAGACTTGGGAGTTATTTCCCCTGCTCATTCTGTGATGAGAGAATCGACCACTGATCTTGCTGCTGACCCAGGTTCTTTTTACCCCACGCGCAGCAAGCCAAAACCCTGAGACACAGAGGTTGGCAGCAAAAAGAGAGGTTATTCGCAAGGCAGCCAGAGGAGACGACAGGAGAAAAAAAAATCTCAAATCCGCCTCCAGGAAGGCAAGGGGCTAGGGTACTTACAGGATAATGAATAAAGCAGCAGGGCGCTCTGAGGCTTGGGGAAAGCTGATTGGAAAAAGTTGTGGTAATCATTCTGCGTAGGCGTAACTAGGCTCCAGGTTTCACGTTCAGAAGGTCACCTAGCGGACACTCGTGCATGCCCAGTTGGAGGGTCAGTGGTCCCATCCAGTCTTAACCAGCTCAGCTCCAACTAGACACAGCTGATCCCAAGTTCCTGGAAAATAGCTCAGGCAAACATCTTATTGTTTAGGCTACGTCCAGCTTGGAGGACATGCAAGTATTAAAACAACCTTGATTAGTGAAGGCAGGTGAAATGGATTTGACTAATCATTACACGGGGTTTCAGACTGAACCACTGCATCCAATTACAGCGACCAGGAGCTCCCTGGATCTTAAGACCATCTGCTGAATCTCCAATATTTCCGACCGTGGGGACATCCACCCTTATTCAGAGTGCAAAGCTGCCTGCGATGGGGCAATGTGCTGGTCGTCCTGTCCCTGGCATTTGGAATTTTCCCCTATACTTCCTCTCCATGATATTGTGGCTTCTCTTTGACAGAATAAGAGGTCAAAGAGGAGGGTGGATTTGAATGAGATTATCAGTAAGGTTCCTTACAATTTAGATTTCTGTTCCAGTTATGACACACATCTTTATTACCTTTGTAATGAGTCAGGAAACTCTGGTTGCAAGTGACAAAAACCCTACAGATGTTTTCTGGTGTCCATGGCATTCCATTAAGTTAAGTTGGTATGATTAATTGATACTGTCAACGAAGTATCAATATGTCCGGTGGAATTTTGACATTCCCCACAGCCATTCCACTCATCTTCTCCACTGACAAAGCCCCAGTGTGACCAGCCCCAGGGGATAAATCTAAGATCCTGGAAGGTATCTGTGTTGGGGGTCCCAAGACCACCCGCATTTCCTGTGATTTGCTAGGAGGACTCACAGGACTTAGTGCAGAGTTGTACTCACGACTAACGTTTATTACAGGGAAAGGATACAAAGCCAAATCACAAAGGGAAAAGGTACATGGAGTAAAGTCCAGAGGAACCCAGGCATAAGCATCCAAGATCTTCTCCCAGTGGGGTCACATAGGACATGCTTAATTCATCCAGCAAGTTATGACAATACATGTGAAATGTTGTCTACCAGTGAGGCTCATTAGAGACTCAGTGCCCAGGTTTGTACAGGAGACTGGTCATATAGGCACTCTTTGCCTAGCAGGTACCAATATTTCAGACTCCCAGAAGGAAAGCAGGTGTTCAACATAAACCATATTATTTTCACACAGTGAGGGCAGGTCTCCATGGGGAGGTCCTGAAGCAGAGAGAAAAGAAAGATTCCTCTTGTGCCACTAGGTCTTGGACGGACCGTAGCTGGTTATGGGCTTTGTCCAGAGACAAGGATCCTCAGGTGGGAATCGAGTGAAAGAAAGTGGTTACCTCTGTGTGGTCTCTGGGTTGTTACTAGGAGAGATGGTCAATTTAGTGAGGGATGCCTGGGGTATGTTCTTCTAGTCAGAATTCATTTGATCCTACTGATACGGGGCCTTCTGAGGATACTGTGTGGCCCAAGATTATTGCCTAAGGTATGAGTGAGTCAGAGTAGCCACAAACCCAACTCAGATTAACTTAAGAAAAAAAGAGGACTTTATTAGCTTATGTAACTGGAGGGTCCAGAGCTGCAAGTGGCTTCAGCTGGATCAAGGGGCTCATGAGGGTTTTCTTTCTCCATCTCCCTGTTCATCTAGTTTTTGTGAAGCTTCATTCCTCCGACTGGTTCTCTCTACATGACTGTCAAGGAAGCTGCTGGCACTCCTGCCAAAAGTGAATCCAATTATGAGGAGGTAATCAGACAAACCTAAATTCAGGAACATTCTACAAAGCAACTAGCCTATATTTAAAAAAAATCCAACGTCATGAAAGACAAAGAAAGGCTAAGGAGCTCTTCAAACTAAATGAGACTAAGGAGTCTCACTTTCATTTATGAAAATTAAATGCAATGCACCAACCTGGATCCTGGATTGGATCTTGGAAAAAATTGTTATAAAGAAACGTACTGTATATTAAGCAGTAGTATTGTATCAATGTTAAATTTTCTGAATTTGATCTTTGTATTGTGATTATATAAAAGAACATCCTTGTTCTTAAGAGATAAATGCAAAGTATTTAGGGATAAAGGAGCACGACGTCTGCAACTTACTCTCAAATACTGTAATAATTATAGCGATAACAATATAATATCAGAATAAACTAGACTAGGCTAGACTAGAATAGGATATGCAGGGAAGGGGAAGAGAGAAAGAGAACGATAAAGCAATTTTGGCAAAATGTTAATCTAGGTGAAGGACAAATTAAGTTCATTGTACTATTCTTGCTACTTTTCTGGAAGTTTGAATTTTTTGAAAATTTAAATTTAAAAATTAAAAATAAAATGTTGTTATGGCAGACCTCTGTCTCTCAAAGTCCATGTATCAATCTCATGAAAGAGTCTAACTGATTATTTGCCTGTGTCACATACTCATTTCATGAGGGTCAGACACTGTGACTGACAGCCACGCCAGGGACCTTATGAAATGGGAAGAATTCCGCAAAGAATCCAAAGGAAAGAGCATGGGAAGGAATGCTGGATGCACAAAAATGAAAACCATCATATCCATCACAGCTCTCTCTCAGTCTTCTCTCTTCTCATAGCTCCCAGTCTCCCAGATCCTCTTTTGTTGGTCTCCTGAGGTCCACATGTGCACGTGGCTCCATCTTTCCAGACCATCCCGCCCGTCAAAATGGCAGATTCCTCTCAACAAAAAGGTCCACGCTTAGGGCTTTTGGGGATTCCTCTCTCCTCTCGTCACATCTATCTGGATCGCATTCCTCTTGGTGCTGCTTTCTCTTAGTTCGACGATAAAGGCGTCTGTGTTCATGTAAAAGTGTTACCAAGGATTAGCTGTGTGCTCTTACTCAGCTTACAGATTCACATTTCTGACTGGGCCTTACTTAATCCAGGCAAGAGAAGCCAATGGCAGGAGTTTCAAGCACAGAAGCAGTCCAGGGAAGATAAGTAATTTGGGGCAGGTGGGCCTCTGGCTTCTTCTGCACCCCACTGCGTGGGTGGCTTCTGCCTTCATCTCAGGCTAGGATTTCTGACAGGGGACTGACTGCTGTCCCTCGCAGTTGGAGGAAGCCAGGGTAGCCAAATGGAGCCAGGCCAACATCACTTCATCTCCCAACAGGCAATTTTGACAATTGATTTATTGCCAAGCAGGAAAGCCGAATTAGCAAAGAGGCTGCTGGGACTCCATCAGTGCAGCCTTGGCGTGGATATCTCTGCATTCAGCCTTCTTGAGAACAAGGCAGGATTTGGGGAACCCATCTGCTGAGGGTGAAACTAGTAAGAAGAAAAGAAGAGAATTCATTCATTCATTTATCATGTATTTATTCACTCACTTATTCATTCATGAAAGGCTGAGTAGCAAAGTGGTAAATGTAGCCCCACATGAACCTTCTTAAATGTTGTGCTATGTTCTGCACAACTCCAGGGGGCACTGTTCACAAGGATCATATATGGCAACGCTAGGTTAGGGGCAGTTGCATTGGATTGCATCTCCTGGTTTCCAGCTGTGTGATCTTGGGTAGATTCTTCCCATCTCTGTGACTTAGTGACCTCATGTAAACTAAGGATACCATCTGCCTCGAGGGGTGTTGTGAGGATAAAATGCGTGAATACATTTTTAGTACTCTGAACAGTTTAGACAGCCTCGTAATGATCTGTTCCTGAAGGGTTGGTAGAATTCTCTTGGAAAGTTGCCTGGGTCTGGGGCTTTTCTCTCTCTCTCTGTGTGTGTGTGTGTGTGTGTGTGTATGTGTGTGTTTTCCCAGATATTTTGAAAGCAAATCCCAGACAACATATTATTTCACCCATAAATATTGTATGCGTCTGTAACAGAAAAGGACTAAAGCAAAAAACAAACAACAATGACCACCCACCCATATACAATGCCATTATCACATAAACATAGTTAATAATTCCTAAGATCCAGTTCACATTAAAATTTCTCTGATTGTCTCAATTACTTTTTTTTTCTTTTTGTATTATCCAAAATGTGTTTATTAGGATGGTTTCCCCCTCATCCTGCTGCTTTTAGTGCTGCTTCCATCTGAGGGAGCATCCTTCTGTAAGCCTTGCTTCACCTCCTGCAGGCTGGCAGGGACAGTGCAGTAGCCAACACACAAAACTACCATCTGTGCTTGGCTACAGGCCATGGCGATTCGATAGCATCTGGGCATTTTGAATCCGTGAAGTAGGGTTTGAGGCTCTGAACCAGGCACTTCTTGTGTTTCCTCTCCACATCTGGAGAGGGATGAAGAGATGAAGGAGATCCTTTGAGAGGCATGTTCTTATAGGAAGGTTGTTCCTGCAGGAAAGCTCATAGTTTTCGTAGATGGTTTTCAAATCAGAATGCAAACACAGTTCACAGACAGTATTCATTTGATATTTTACTTGACCTGTGGTATCTGACTACAAATGCCTCAAACCCCTTGCACACACTGTGTCCTGCGCCTTTCCCTGGACAGTACTGCTGGGCGCCTCTTGTTCCAATTTTCCGTTTTGTGAAGGCTCTGTAGACACTTTTCAAGGTTTCTTGCTTTTCTCCTTCCAGCACCCACGCAGACATGGATGGTGGCCCATTTCCCTTCATTTTCTCAAAACACTACTTGCATATAGCTCTCAGGGGATTCGGAGGTGGGGGGGATTGGAAACAGCAGTGGTATGGGAGGAGAACTCGTTCAATGGTAGCAACACACAGCACAAAACCCACATCCTGGTTCTTAAATGTCCCTGGTCTTTGCTTCTCTCCAGAATCCTGGCCTCTGCCCGTCTTGCTGGGTCCCCTCTCCATTGCAATTGCCACAACGTTTCTCCATCCCTGGGCTTCCTTTGGGATTGCCCATAGTGACTTCAGCTGCTTCTCACATTATCAGGAAATCAACAGGGCTGCATTATGCCCATATGCAGGTGCCAAGATTCTGCCATTTCGAAAGGGAAAGAGAAAAAAAAGAAAGTGCATCCAAAGCTGCCTAGCTGGTGCTTACAGAAACGTTGCTCTGCAATTTTTCTTTCTTCACGCAGGGGAGAATATGTTTCAAGCCACGTTTCCAGAATTATACAGTTGCATGTGAAATGCCTCAGCTCCTGCTGATGAAGTGATTTCTGCAGAGAACTGGCTGCCTCCCAAGAGGAAGGACGGGCCCCTGAGATGTCTCTGAAAAAGATGAAAGACTATCCGAAAGAGCAGGTTAATGTTGTGCCACGCATGGGATTTTCAGAGTCACGGCTGGTTGGAAAACCATTTCCGGCTTCAAGCCGTTGACTTACTGTCTCCATGACTTGAAGCTCTCAGAGCTTTATTTATTTCCTGGTTACCCAGGGGTGTCTCTCTGCCTTTTTCCTCCCCTGGTCACTCCTTCTTGTTGAGTATTTCCAGTTGTGTGATACTAGCATTTGTCTAAGTGTCCACATAGAATAGAAACTCCACGCAGATGGTACCATATTAGTGCTTTGTCTCTTTGATCCTGCATATAGCTATATCTTCACATGTATTGTTGAGTAAATGAGTCCTCCATCAAAAGGTTGAGTGCCAAACAAAAAAGCATACCGAAGAGAATCCCCTCTCGATATAAAAGAGAACATTGATACCAATCTAAAGCCTCAACTTAAACATGCTTACTCATGCCTGTGTTATGTACAGTCCACTTCCTATTGCTGTATGCCAAATTATCGCAAAACTTACTGGCTCAAAACAACAGCCATTTTTATTATGCCCACAGGTTCTCTGGGTCAAGAATTTAGACAGAGCACAAAGGGGATGGCTTGTCACTACTCCGTGACATCGGGGACCTCAGCTGGGAAGACTCAAAGCCTGGGGGTGACTCAACAGGGAGCTGTCGACTGAAAAAATGCACAACTTAAAAGCTGAGAATTATATTTTACTTGGTGGACGTACTGAGGGCTTAAGCCCAGAAGACAGCCTCTCAGATAACTATGAGGGACGGCTTTGAAGAGGTAAGGGAGGAGCCAGGATACGTAGGAGTTTTTGCAACAAAACCCCAGGTAGTTGGAACATCAAAAGATTACTGTAAATTAAGGAAAAACAGATATTAATAAATTAATTAATTTAATAAAGTTAATACATTTAGTGCTTTTCTATGTATGGGAAGATGCAATAGTCTGGGCTCACTGAAATCATTCCTTTGTTATGAACCTTAGCTATCTAGGGCCAGTATCCTGCTTTTCTCCATCCTGAATCCCCTGAGGGTGCACAGTCTGGGACAGCTAGAGTGGCTGATGACTCGATGGCCACAGCATCCTTTGTTTACTGAAAGGCGGGCGACATCCTTCGTCCACAGGGCTGGGATCATCTGCAGTTTCCCTCACTTACGTGTCTGGTACTGGGCTGATTTGACTTCAAGGCCAGGACTACTGACTGAAGCACCTACATGTGGCGTCTGCATGGGGCTTGGGCTTCCTCACAGCATGGCCGCCTCAGGGTAGCTGGACTTCTTACATGACTATGAATTTCCAGTGAGCAAAAGGCAGAAGCTGCATCACTTCTTATGACTCAGCCCCAGAAGTCACAGCATTACTTTCCTGCCTCTCAAGGGGAAGGGAAAGTGATTCTGCCTCCTAATAACATCTTAGCAAGTCTACATTGTAGAAAAGAATGTGGGACAGGAGAGGTTTTTGCAGCCATCTTTGAAAGATTCAATCTGGTGCACTCCCCCAAGCTTCCCCGCTGAGAGTTGGGGAACCAGCTTCCAGGCATTGGGTACTGGCGGAAGGACCTGCAGCCAAGGTGATCTCATGTTCACACCAAATCTTTTTCTTTTTTGCTGTACGCGGGCCTCTCACGGTTGTGGCCTCTCCTGCTGCGGAGCACATGCTCCGGACGCGCAGGCTCAGCGGCCATGGCTCAAGGGCCCAGCCGCTCCGCGGCCTGTGGGATCTTCCCGCACCGGGGCACGAACCCGCGTCCCCCGCATCGGCGGGCGGACTCTCAACCACTGCGCCACCGGGGAAGCCTGGGACTTTTTTTTTTTTTTTTTCCAAGAAGAGGTCCCTATCTTTGTCTTCTTAATCAGGATTGATTTTTGGCTTACAAAATGATTTTTGTTTAGATGTAAATAGACAGGCAAGATGAGACCAACCGTCCTCAACTGTGTTCTTTACCATGACGTTGATAAGTGTTTGTTGCGGAAAAAGGACTTAAAGTTTGGAAGAAGTTTAAAAATGATTTTACTCTTAGAAATTAATGCACATTAGAGACTGAGAAGCCCTGCCATAAAGAAACCTTTCAAATTTCAATTTGGGCACCTATTAGGTGGCCAAGAAGATGTTAATTTGGGGAGACCAGAGTCTTATCCCAGGCTCTGCACTGACTGTCTCATGACCCTGGGGAACTTGCTTCCCTTTTTTTGGGCCTCAACTTATTCCATTTGTAGAATGAGAAAGTTAAATTTCATGATAATGAAGGTCTGGTGGTCCCCAGGGGCAGCTATCCGTTCCCCAAGCCACCCCCAAATCAACCCACAGCAGTGTGTTCCGTGCACACCAAATTTCAAGATAATCCCCTTTTCAGGTTGCTGACCCAAAGAAATGACAATTTAGAAAACCTAGAGCAGATGCCAAAGGTCCGTCTACTCTTAACCTGCTGGGACAGACTTGCCCCATCAGCCTCATGGGGCTGTTGTGAGATTTGAGTGATGGTGTGTAGCAAAGATGCTGCATATGGTGGACAGATGTTATTCACCATTGTAAATAACATTTATCATAACAGCTCAGAGGCGAGATCAGAGTCCGACCTGACTCGTCTTTAGAGTGACCAAATTGAGGAGCGGGTGGATGATACATACCATTGATTACTTGACGCTGAACTTGTAAACCATTCGTCAGGAAGAAAGTTTCAGACAAACAGGTTAGAATTCATGGGATGGAGGTGGGGTGAACAGGAGGGCTGTCGAAACCAGTTGAGCAAACACAAGTTCCCACAAAGCCTTTGTGACTTTGGGCAGAAAGGACCCATTTTGGTGGAAAGACCCATCAGAAGGTTGTGGTTGTGGTTGCTTTCACTGTGGCCCCCGAGAGACCCTTGCCCTGTGTCATTACAGGCCATCTGGGATTTGGGTCGGGGAGTGACATGTACCAGTCAGCCTAGGCTGTATGAGCCCACAAGCTGTGACAGTAGCCAGCATTTATTAAGTGTTTAATAAATGCCAGGGCCTGAGCTAATCGTCTTACAAGCTTGTTGCATTTAGTCCTCCCAACAACCCTCTGAGTTGGGTCTTGTTATCATTCCCATTTTATGGATGAGGAAACTGAAGTTTAGGAAGGCCACATCCTTTACCAGGATTCAAACCCAGGTCTTCTAATTCCACAGGCATGTCCAAATCCTGCTCTGGCCCTTGGCTTCACAGAGTTTACACTATTTGCTCCTTGAAGGGGAAAAAAAATTCCTATTGAGCATCCACAAGGGGGGAAGCACCAAGTACGCAATCTTCAATAAGTCTTCAACAGCCCTGTAAGGGGGGTGTTATCCCCACTTTATAGATGAGACTGTGTACAGAGATATTAACATGGACAAAGAGATACAGCAGGAAGTGGGAGGTTTACACCTGATCTGCCCAACTCAAGAGTCCTTGCTCTTCATCATTCTATGCTCCTGACCCTCCCTGAGCCATCCCGGATCTGCTCACAGATATGATTGTTCCCTTCTTCGGATTCCATGGCTCTGTGATGATTCTCTCCCACAGTACACCCTGCCATGAGCTCTATGGGACCAGTGCATAGAGATCCCATCTCTACCAGGTGGAGAGCTCTGCCAGGGTGGGGCTAGGTCTTACTTCATCTCTGTTTTCTGTGCCCCGATGCCAAGGGAGCAGAGAAGGCGGTCCAGAGCAGGACTGTATAGAAGCTTGGTTGTAGAGTCCTTGGGCAGAGTTTTGGGGGCTGAGACTAGCAGGAAGGATCCTGAGATCCTATAGGCAGGGAGTAGTAAGTTGGGACAAAGGTCCCATTAATGGAGGGCAGAGGGGTGGAGATCCTAAATTCTTTGGGGATTAAACACCTGCACAAGGACTTAGGGAGGAGTGGGGAGGTCAGCGAGGGGGTCAGAGATACAAGAGGCTCTGAGAGCTGATGCCAGCCAACAGGCCAGTCCCTAGGGCTTTATAGACACACGTCCCCCACCGCATCCTTGTTGTTTGGAATGCCCTTTAAAAGATGCCAGAGAGACCATTGTGTTTCCCCTGCTGTCACCCCTCTGTCCACACAGTGCTTCATCCGTGTCCTACAGTCGCTCGTTTAGAGGCATCAGGCACAGTGAGCAGAGGCGGACTGGGGACAGGGAGACGGTGAGGGCAGCCCCCAACCCCGCCATGTGTCTCAGCTCTGGGCCAACCAGCACTGAGGAACCAGGGTTACCAAACCCTCTTGCATACTGTCTGGGGCAAGGAATGATGCAACCGCGGGCCTTGCTGCAAGTTGACGTGGCTGCCAGAGCTCCAAGAAATCTTGAAAAGAGGAAGAGCGGCTCAGTAAAGGCTGAGCCACCAGGGGAGCAAGGGCAGAGCCCTGCCGGGACTGTGAGGCGATGGGGCAGCTTTTCCCTCCTGCAGCTGCACCCCGAGGGGCTGGATTGGATGGGTGACATTTTCCCCATGGGGTTTTGGAAGCCCTGAGGTTCTGCAAAGAGGCCTCGGGGGAGCTGCAAGACAGAGGCCAGGTGGCCGGAGGCCCGAGTCCCTCACCCCCATGTTACATGAAGCCGCTCTTCTCTTTGGTTTGAGTGCTTGGCTGCAAGCGTCTCTCCCTCCTCCAGCCTGTGCTGTCCAGCGCTCTGCCTTCCTCCCCCGCCTCTGCTGAAGAGCCCATGTGCACATACACATGCACAAGCCATGAAGAAATTCCACTCGGTTCCTTACTGCACGTTCACAGTGACACATTCAAAATTCAGAATCCAGAAGGGGGTGAGGAGATGGCCTCCCCTTAGCGCTGCTCCATACATGCGGGGCCTCGCAGAGCAGGTCCCCGGGCTCCCTCATCTCTGCTCACCGCCCTTCTCTCCTCCTAACCTGGACCCTGGCTCCTTCTAGGGGAGTACAGCCCACTCCCGTAGACAGGGAAGTCTTGAAGCCTCAGGAAGGGAAGGCGATGCTGTGGTGAGTCATTCGACTCCTGGGAGTGGAGGAGGGAGGGAAGGCTGCCAAGGTGGTCGGGGGCCCAGTGGGGTGCGGGGGAAGCCACCTGCCCTTTCTTGCTTTCTGGCACAGCCGGGAGAGTGAAACTGAAAAGCTGACGTGCAAAGGTGGTTACTCTCCTGAGATGATTCACAGAGCTCTGGGGGCCATATTTGCCGTAAGATCATTCATCTCCTTTGTGAACTTGTGTACAAAGTTCCCAATGCTGTGACTCCGTTCCCTCCTAGGTGGTCTCTGAGTTCTGACCCAGCTTAGGAGGTTTCTGGTCCTGTGGGCTCCGACCTCCCTTAAGGTCAGGCTGCCATACTGGCCACGGTAAGGAGGCAAGAAAGAGGCAGGCCTTTAACAAATCAACCCATAGTGATACAGAAAGGACTTCACCATGGTCCCCAGGCATTTGAACAGAGGAACTCAGAAGGAACGAAATGCCTCCATCGGGAGATAGAGCTCCCTGATGTCTCACATCTGCCCTACATGCCCAAGCCTGCTGTCCTGAGTAGGATTCTAGGTGGAAGACCTAGGCATGGGGTGCTTCCTGCTTATCGACACAGGCTTATAAGCTGTGTGTGTGTGTTGGGGGTGGCAGTGGGAGGGAGAATGGCTCCTTTTCCAGGGCCCTCTCTGTGCTCTTGGGTGGGATAGAAGGACCACCCCTCTGGCACAGAGAACAGCTGGTTGTCTTCCCCCACTGGTGAGTCCTTGAAAACTGGGATCAATGAGAACAAAACTGTAGGCGGCTCTGGAGGAGACGCTTCAGTGGTAAAAGAATGCTGATCTGGGGTGGACGCTCCAGTTCTTATTCATCTCACCCCCACAGAACAAAGCACGTGTTTCCGGCTTTCAAGGGCCGGAGGAGGGCAGTAGCTGGACACATGTGGTGTGGCGCTGGGATCCAAGTTCCTTGGAGACAAAGCTTGGTGATTTCCTGGGGTCGGGCTTTGCTCACAGGTGGTGACACCCTGGGGGTGTCACACAGAAGCAGCTCTACCCTGCTCACCAACGTTATGTGTCCCCAGTATCCACCACTGCTTGTCCTGTCCTGGTTGGGGGAGGGGATGGTGGCCACATCAATACCAGCAAAGAGTCTGGGAAGAAAATGCCCGGCAGCATTTCCAAGCTGGTTACCAGCTGGGTACCTTTCTGTCTAGATTCCTGCCCCCTTGTGAGCCCTGGGGCAATTGCCGCTGTGTCCTGTGACCTCCTGTCCTGACCCTCTGGGTGGGTCTCAGGCTTTTCTGTGTGTGAGTCTTCCAGCTCACTTGATGCTTGGTAGGTGATATAAACACCCCTCCCCCCCCACCCAGTGATGTTTGGAAGCTGCTCCCACTTGTCTGTATTGATAGTCTCACTAGCCGGAACCATCCTGGGATCCATGAGTCATATCATATTTAGGTCAGTCAAGAAAGTGGCCTGGTTGTAAAACTCCACATTTAAGGAGCCAAAATCTACCCAAGAGATCATCAAGACTGCAGTGTTAACCCAGATGGTGCTGGATTGCAGCAGGGGCAGCCCAGCCATTTGTGACATGTTCATCTCTGGGCTGTTTGAGTGACAAATGCTCCCAGTCACTCCCCATGGTCACCAGTGTCCCAGCCCAAGGTGAAGTGGGGCATGAGTGGGGCCATTACTGCACATCTGGGCTCTGCCAGTCTCTGGAGCCCCACGTTGGAATCCCAGGGAGGACCATATTCAGTGGTTGACCAGGGGCAGTCAAGTGGCAAGGACATGGCTTCAGGAGTCCCATGGACCTGGCTTGCATCCCAGTACTAGTGCTTACTAGCTGGTGACCTAGCTGTGGGCCCCAGGGTACAACGGGGGGCCCTGGCTTTCAGTGACCTCAGCACTCCTCCCCTCGAGAAAGCTCTAGGATTCTGCCATCAAGAATGGGAACTGGCCTATTTTGCCCAAATGTACTGTTTTCCAAAGGAAATAAACCCTGGTTACTAATTACCTGACCTACATGCCCTGTGATTGCAATGGCTGGGGGCAGAGCTAAGATTTCTAAGGAAGAATTGGAAAGGAGGGAATGGACAGCACTCAGGTGAGGCTGAGGCTCACATCAGTTGGGCAGAATACTGAAACTCAGGTTGATGCTATTCTCCAGAAAAAGCTGTATTTTAGAAGCGCCCGTTAGTCTTTAAACACAAATAAGCACTGTTCTATTTTTTCATAGTTACAAAAGGTAAGATGAGTTTATTATATCTATCATATTATGTAATTATATTATTTATGATATGTTATATGTATTATGTCATATTGTTATATTGATATAATATACAGTAACTATATATTATATACGTAAACTTACGATTTTAAGTACACTATAATATATATAATACATATAACTATAATTAAATGTTACAGACATGATGATTTAGAAAGTGAAAATCTCCTGTAGTTCTATGGCTGCCTCCTTCCTGCTGGCCCCAGTGCCCGGGCGAACACACACAGTTGACAGTTTGGTTTATATTCTTGTGGGTATTTTCTATGTGAAAACAAAACTAAATCTTATGACTTTTATGGAAATTGGATCACACTAAACATGCTGCTCTGAAGGCTGTTTTTCATACTTAACCACCTGTTTTAGATATCTGTCCACATTAACACATGTTGATTTGTTTCATTCCTTTTAACAGGAAGAGGTCTTCTTAATGCATTAGGGAATCTAGAAAAAGGAGGTAACCATGAAGTATATAAAGCTTGTTTTTTGTTGTTGTTGTTTTTCTTTCATTTTCAGTATTGTTTCTGCTGTATTTAGGAAATGGAGAATATCTGAAATTAGTTTTTAAATACTTCAGTTATAGTTAAAAAAAAAGAACACAGGAACGATAGGGATTACTGTAGGAAATCAGTGAATAAATGGAAGACACACTTCCCTATTCTAACCATTCCTTATTATTTTGTTTTTGTCCATTTTGCCTTCAACTGGACTGTTTGGACAATGGAAAACTTCCTGTGGTAGGCAGAATAGTGGCTTCCAAACATGTCCATGTCTTAATCCCAGGAACCTGTGAATTTGTTACCTCACATAACGTAGCAAGTGGGACTTTGCAGATATGATTAAATTAGGGATCTTGAGATGGGCAGATTATCCTGGATTACCTGGGTGGGCCTAATGTAATCACAGGGGCTCTCATAAGTGAAAGAGGAAGCAGGAGGGTCGGAGTGCTACACTGCTGGCTTTGAGGATGAAGAAGGAAGGGGCCACGAGCCAAGGAATGCGGGCAGCCTCTAGCAGCTTAACAAGGTAAGGAAACAAATTCTTCCCTAGAGCCTCCGGAAGGAATGCAGCCCTTTTGACACCTCGGCTTTAGCCTAGTAAGATCCATTTCACACATCTGATCTCCAGAACTGCAAGATGATAAATATGTACTGTTTTGAGCCTCTAAGTTTGTGGTAATTTGTTACAGCAGCAATAGGAAACGAGGACACCTCCATTCGTTTGTCTCTAGCATGCTGACACTGGGTCCTCCCTTGGATCCAAACACAAATGCTGTGTCTTACTTAAATCATGACGCATCTGTGGTTCCAGATGACCAGGAACTAGCCAGTCGGCTTGTGGGAATCATTTTAGGTTATCAAGATAAAAAAGAAAAATGACAGAGGAGAGCCCACTGGCCTCCAGAGAATGCACATGGACCTCCTGGTTTACAAGGCCACCAGAGAGGTAGGGGGACTTAGTATTCTGGCTCCATTTAATGGTTGGATCACGGAGGCTCTGTCACTTGCCCAAGGTCACGGAGTGGGCTAGGGCCTGAGCAGGGCTGAGATGGTCTCTTCCACCTGGTTCTGTGATGGTTCCTGGGCTCCCTAAGGGGAAGGCCAGCTTTGGGCACCACTGAAGGGTGGCAGGAGGAGGGGAGGGCCCACATTTGCCCATCCAGCCAGGCCCTTCCTCACCCACCTCAGCTGGTAGCCAGCCAGGTTCCCTGCTTGGGGAGGTGCCGTGGTACCCAATCCTGATTCCAGATGACCAGGAGCTAACCCTCAGCCTCCTTGGATGGTCAGGACTTGTGTTTGGCTAGAATTTCCTAATGTTCTCACGTGAAGGGTCAAAGAGGAGTGCTTGGCATCTGTGACCTGCACAGAGAACTGCCCAACTTTTCCTCTGACCACGGGAACCTCAGAAGTGACAGTCAAAAGGGAAAAGTTAGTTACTTGGTACAAAGTGGGGGATTTATTTCTACGTCTCCAGATTTTTCTCTTGGACCTGAAAGTGATTTGTAGGCCCTCGGTATCTCGGAGGTCAAGGCTGACAGGTCTACACATAAACAAGGGCAGTTGTGTAACCCAGAGGCCATTTTCATCTCCCCCTTTTACTTAATAAGTCACTCCGAGCAGTGATGAGCGGGGCTCCAGTGGGGCTGGTCATGCTCTCGGAAGAAGCCCATCCAGCTGTGAAAGCTGGAGACGGAAGCCGCATTGATCGGGCACCTCCTGTCCAGGCACTTTACAGACATTATTGCTAGGGTTAGGTCCCGTGCTTGCCACCCCGTTCCCTTTAGGGTCCTAGCAGGTGGCGTAAACCAGCGGCTAAATGGAGATCATACTGCCTGCTGTTATCAGGTAACTCCCAAGCACAGGCTCCTTTGGAAAGTCGGTTTGGAGAACGTGCTGAGATCTCGTCTGGTTGCCAGATGCCACCACACTTGGCTCTCCCTCTTCTTAGGCAGCGGGACCACATTTCTCCGACTCGCTGGCAGTCAGGTGTGGCCATGAGAGGTAGACTGCAGGCCTCCAGAACCACGCCCCCGAGGAAGGCCTTGCTGCCCAGGGCCAGGAAATATGGTCAGCAGAGAGTCCTGGCTGTCAGCTCCTTCGGGGTCGGCTTCAGCTGCGGAGAGCTGCCTCGCCCCGTGTCAAACCCTTCCAAGGGGCTGCCTGATTGCCTGAGGCCTGACAGAAAGGCTGGCCATTTCGGCCCAAGAGAGGACAACTCTGACCAGCAGTATTGGCTCCACTGCTTTGTCAGGACTGTGTTACAGCTTGACCTCTCCCACTGCCCAATTCTGCTTCCTCTCCTTTTCCTTTCACAGGTATTGATTCCCAATAACCTTCGTGTGCCCCCAAACTTCATGTCAGCACCTGCGTCCGGAGAATCCAGCCTGCGACTGTGTGTGACCGAGCATTCTCCAGGGTGGTGTGAGCAGAGTGGAGGTCAGAGGAGAGGGTGGGTCAGGGACAGAGCAGACCTGGAAGGAGAGCCTGAGTGGGGTGAATGTCTGCTAAGTAGGATCAACGCGCTCCATGGCACACCCCTGCTTATTTGCAACAGCTTACTGTTTCTAATCTAGTGTGTTTTTCCTTTTTACCTGATTAATATTTGCTAGAAGTTTATAGATTTTATCAGCTTTTTCAAGCTCAAATCTCCTTTTGAGTTTATGCCGCAATTATACTGTTTTTATGTTTTCTAATTGAATTATTTATTGATGCTTTTATCTTCTTCTCTTTGTTCCCTCTCCATTGCCCCTTTCCCTGAAAGTTTATTTGTTGAATTTATTAATTTTATCTTTTAGTAATAAAAACATTTAGAGCTATAAATTTCCTCACGAATACCCTTTGCCTATATCCCAGGTGATCAAATATATAGTGTTGTCACCGTCATGGTTTCCTAAGTAGTCCTTATTATAGACTTAATTTCTTCCTTGACCCAGAGCAAATTCTAATCAGTACTACATTTTAAAATTCTAAGGATATCTATCACTTTTTTGGAAGACAAAAAGGGAAGCAAAAAAATCATTTAAGGTTATACAGCCATTAAGTGTCAGACTCAGGACTAGAGTTCACATTGACTGACTCCTGGTCCGAACAGGGAGAACGTGTTTTATCCATACCTAGCAGAATAGTTCAAGCTTGGGAGTTTCTGGAAAGCCTCACTAGCTGAGGGAGCCTATGAAATGGGAAATCGTGATGTTTAGAGTCAGAGAGACATGAGTTCAAATTCTACCTTGGCTCCTTGACGCCTGTGTGACCTTGGGCAAGCTTCTAGGTCTCTCTGAGTTTCAATTCCTTACCTACAGCATGGTGATGATAACATCAATTTTATGCTGTTGTTAAGATTAAATGAAACGTGAAATAGTGTACCTCATACACCACAGGTGATCAATAAACATCCATCTCTGCTCCTTCAAGTAATATTCTATAGATGCTTGAGGTACTGGATAACTGGTTTAAAAAATTAAACAAAATGGTTTCTTTTCTTATTACAAAGTGTTCATTGCAGAGAAATTAAAAAACACACAACAAACAAGGCAAAAAGACAAAAATAAAATCATGTATAATCCCAGTGATAGCTACTATTAACAAAGTGTGATATGATCTTTCAGAACACACACACATTCATATATATTCACCCTCAGTCACACATGCACCCTCAAAAGTTGGATGATACCTCAGAGCTATCCTGCAACCACCTTTTTCCCCTTACCCAGTTAATGCACGATGGCACCACTGCTCCCTGGTTTTGTTTCGTCTGGTGAACGAGCACTTGGTAACTGGAGGTGGGCAGGCTAAGGCTCTGTGTGTTGGGAGTGGAAAGGCCGGCCTAGACTGATGGGAACATGGTCGTAGACGGGGGTTCAGAGGCGTTTCCCTGAGGCTGACACACTGAAGCCTGGACAACCAGGATGACAGCAGGTTTGTAAGAGTCAGGGCAAGAGGCTACAAATGAAAGATGAAACCCAGGCGGGTTTCTGGTTTGCTCCACTGATTTGATGCGTGTTTCACCTGCCCAGTCAAGTCAACAAGTCAGGTAGGATTTTATCTGAGTTGACTGACCCTGCTCTGTGCTAGGTGGGGACACAGGAAATGCCTCTGTTCTCAAGTTGCTGATATGCACACAATGAACCACAGCAAGTTTGAAAATACTAAGAGCCACCTGACCAATGAAGACGGGTAGGATGGGTGTGAAAAAGAGAGAGAGACGCCTTCCAGCTAGCTTTTTTGTTTGGGGGTTGGTGGTAGTTCAGGACAAGGTTTGGCAGGGGAGAGAAAATTCTATTCTGGGGAAGTTTGGAGTGCAGGAGACCTGAGCACCTCAGAAGCACGGGGCTGAGAAGTGATGTGACAGTGCAGGCTGCGCTCGGGAAACAGTAAAGGAGCGATCCTTTTGGAAGTCAGTACTGGGGAATATGCAAAATGAAAGTGGAACACACGCTAGGCTTGGGAGTTGGGAGGTCAGATAAGCACTTGATACCAAGGTACGTGGTAAGAACAGAATTTTATAAAGATTAACAGTAGAGACCTTAGGATAAATGGGGAAGAGTAAGCCTATAGTCAGAGAAGCCAGTCAGCTATGAAGGATTGAGGGTCTAAACTAAGAAGGGGTCTGTACGAATGTAGTAGAAAGAAGGGTCAAACCTGAGAAACAGCATAAAGATGAGCCTTGCAGACATGAGGTTAAAGAGAATGAAAAGTCAAAACGAGACCAATGTTTACAAGCCAAGCGAATCAGGAGAATAAGATTGCCAGTGACAGAAATAGACACCTAAGGAAGGCATATTGAAGGCCTCGTAAGCAGAGCTGGTCTATTTGCAGGTGGAAACACAGCACAAGATTATGCTCCTTGAGGAACCCTACTGAAGTAAGTCTGTATTTTTTTCTATCACAACGTGTGTGTGTGTGCGCATGTGTGTGCGTACATAGAAAATGTCAAGTTGGGTTGCCAAAAAAATCTAGCAGCTTAACTCAGTGGTGACTAATGCTTCTATGGTATGTATATCAGAGTTGTAATATCTAAATGGCAGGAAAACATTGATTTGTATAATTGTCATGTAAGTCCTGGAGAAATTTTCTTGCTATGATACACATTTTAATGCTTTACAAGGTAAGTATTCAGAACTACATTCGCTTCTTATGTTTGTAAAGAATAAGCAAATGACGTATGGAGCTGAAGATCAGCCTCCAGTTGAAATATAATAGGCACTAAATACACAAATGTCAAATTAACAAATAAATAAACATTGGTGCAAATAATCTACAGAGAACAATGTATTTAAAAGTTGTATGCATTGGATAGGGTAAAAAAATAAACCAAGGGGCAGGCCTTATAGGCTGAGATGAAAGGGAAGAGGCCATTTACTACTATAAACTTTTATAAATTTTGGGCAACATATGGCTACAAAAATCTTAAAATATAAATGTCCAAGATTAAAAGGAAGGGAAGAAGGGAAGTCATCAGTTATAGGAAATGAGGAAGAAATGAAAAGTCAGAAGAAGTAAGCAGGATTAGGTGACTCACGGGGATCATGAACTCTCTAATGGATTTTAATGCCCACATGAATTCAACAGATATGCCTTAAGCCTATTCAAGGTAAGGAGCCATAGCTGATCCCACTTCATAAAGCCTAGAATTTAAAAGGGTTACTTCGTCTATGAAAAGGGGATAGAAAAACTTTACTCATAACCCCCAACCTGTACCACTTAGGTGAGGGGGTCCAAATTTACACAAGTGGGGAAGAAACCCTAATCCAAGGAAAAAAAATTGGTGTGGGAAACCCATAGGGCCTTGGTTGAGAACAACACGAAACTACTCTGCTAGGGGCACTTGCGCTATTCAGGGCACAAAATGAAATAAAAAATGCAAAAATTATAAATTATAAATCACTCAAGGAACCAAATCACTATGAGAGCCAGTGTATGAACAAAACAAGAACTAGTACTTAGAGAACTGAGAAGAGTAAAACAATCTAAAAGAGAGTATCAAATAATTATGCTGAAAATTATTTTTAAAAAAACACATGAAAGAAAGAACAGTATGTAAAAAGAGCAGGTGGACTTGGAAAGCAACAAAAAGAATTCCTAGAAATAAAAAATACAACCACTGAAATAAACATTGGTTAAACAACAGTTTAGGCACCAAGAGGCATTTAATGGTTGAGTGAGATGGTCCAACCTATGTTTAGCAGGAGAGATTAGAGAGAAGAGGGAAGAGCAATATTCAAAGAGGAAATGGCTGAAGAGTTCTCTAAAATTGAAAGAAATTCCTAGTTTCAAGAACCATAACAAATCCTAAGAGGGATAAAAAAATACACAATATACACATTGTCTTTGATGTTTTGCAGTTTCAGGAAAAAAAAATATCTTAAAAGTAGCCAGAGTAAAAGAGATTATCTACCAAGGAATGACAATTATACTGACAGCTAACTTCCTATCAACAATGAAACTCAAAGACAGTGGATTATACATTAAAAGTCCTAAGAGGGCTTCCCTGGTGGTGCAGTGGTTGAGAGTCCGCCTGCTGATGCAGGGGATGCAGGTTCGTGCCCCGGTCCGGGAAGATCCCACATGCCGCAGAGCGGCTGGGCCCATGAGCCATGGCCGCCAAGCCTGCGTGTCCGGAGCCTGTGCTCCCCAACGGGAGAGGCCACAACAGTGAGAGGCCCGCGTACCACAAAAAGAAGAAGAAAAAAAAAAAGGCCTAAGAAAACAATAAGCACCACAATAGAAATGCATGCTTGATGAATCTATCTTTCATGAATAAAGGTGAAATAAAGTCATTTTCAGACAAGTGGAAAAAGAATTTACTACCAACAAACTGTCATTAAAACAGCTTCTAATACATGTAATTTAGGAGGAAAAAAATTGATCCCAGAGGTGGCTGTGAAGAACAATAGAAGAGGGAATGGTGTGCAAAGAAACTATAAATACGTGGTTAAATCTAAACAAACTATTAATATATAGAATAATATTTTATGGAGTGTATTAAAAATTCATATTATAAAAGATAAAAGTCTGGCCACAACTTGATCTCTGCAATGCATGAGCTATAATAATAAGGTAATAGTAATAATACCAAACGCATAATGCTTATTATAGGTTAGGCATGATATAAGCACTTCTTTATTTATATACATTTATATGTTAAATATGTCTCATATAAGTATATATATGTTTTATGTATAAGCATATATCTATATATCTAATTCATATATATGCACACATTACTTATATTTATATAAAAGATATGTACATATATATACACACACATATATACTTGTTCTACCTAGGCTTATTTAACAATTCTATGAGCTATGTATTATTATTTTCTTTATTTTGCAGACAGGTAAACTGAGGTCAAGAGATGTTAAGTAATTTGTCCAAAGTCACATAGTCATTGACAGATCTGGGATTCAAACTGAAGCAATGTAGCTCATAACCGTTAACAAAGGATCAATGTCCAGAATAAAGAAATAACTCCTGAAAATCAATGAGGAAAAGAATAGAAGTTAGGCAAAAAATATTGAACTGGCCATTCACAGAAGACATCTGAATGACCTGTAAACATACAAAAATGTGCAACATCATTATCAATTTTGGAAAGACAAATTAAAACACATTGGTCAGATTAGCAAAAAAAAAAAAATCTACGAAAACCTGGTGTTGGGAGAACGTGGAGAATTACAATGCCTATAATGTGGAAATTCATGCTGGAAGCACCACTCTGGAGAGCAGCTGGATGATACCTGGTAGAGCTGAAGATATGCAGCCTGTGATCCCGCCACTCCACACCTGGGCTGCAACCTTGGGGGACTGTGCATGCATACTTAGTATAGGCAAGGTGCTCATCACAGCCTGGGCCACGGTGGAGGAAACATGGAAACATTAATTCTTAGGAGGATGGATCAACAAACTGTGGTATATTCATTTAACAGGATTCTATTCTGCATTAAAATGGGTGAACTAATGTATAATCAGGGATAAATCTAGAAAAGACAATACTGAGTGTAAAAAGTTGTGTGAAGATAGGGAGAGTATGATATATGGTATATGCAACTACAACAATACTATATAGTTGACCCTTGAACAACATGGGTTTGAGCTGTGAGGGTCCACTTATACACGGAGATTTTCAACAGTAAATACTACAGCACTACATGACCTGCAGTTGGTTGAATCTGAGGATGGCAAATTGTGGATACAGAGGAACCACGTAAATTATATGCAGATTATGGATTTTTTGACTGCACGATGGTCGTGACCCCAACCCCTGCATTGTTCAAGGGTCAACTGTGTTTAGAGAGACACATGTATAGTACAAATGTAAGACAGTGTGGGAAGGATTCACACCAACTGCAGCTTAATGGGGAAAAGAGTGAGTATATTGGGTTTGGAGAGGAGCACAAAAAGGGGCTGCCACTGCATCTTTAATTTTTAATTTTTTAAAGAAAATCTGGCAGAATGTTAACATTTGTTAGATCTGAGTGTGGGGACGTGGTGTTTTATTAAGTTAATCTCTGAAATTTTTCTCTATATTTGAAATGTTTCATTAAAAATAAACTACTCAAAACTAACACAACATGGTAAAGCAATTATACTCAAAAATGCTAAAAAAATAAACTGCTCATTTAGTTTTGAATTTTAAAATGACATCTTGTTACACATCTGCAAAACAGTATTAAAAGCCCTTGCCTACTGAGGCATCTATGAGGATAAATCCTAAAGCATTGTTTCTAGAATAAGAATATTCTCCTAACACAATTTTAATGCCTCAGAAACACTTTGTGTTCTTTAATCTGCGGTCGCACCTGATGTCTGAGAGTCAAAAACCTCCAGAAGGCTTCAGAAGCAGTGGTTGTCAGATGTAATCCCATTGGCACCACGGTTCCTCTGGCACCACATTATCTGGTTTACTATATGCCAGGCACTGTGTAAGTGTTTTACACATCTTAATTCATTTGTTCTTCCCTAGAACCCTATCAGAGAGATAGATAGGTTTATTATTTCCATTTTATAAATTATTTTCACTTGATAATTGTGGCATGGGCAGATTAGGTAACCTGCCCAAGGAAACACAACTATTGAACAGTAAACTCAAACCCAGGTAGTCTGGCTCCAAAGCACAGTTCTTAACCACTCACTGGACTAAAGGCTGTGTGTGGTCTGGGTGAATTGATCTTGTACCGTCCCCTGTGAAAACTCACCTTAGTCTTCCACCCAGCTACCTTCTTCTTCCATCCATCACCCATGACATTCTCTCCTACTTTCTCATAATCTCCTCTCTTCTTCCATTAAGCATAGAAAATGCGGGAAAAAAGGGCCAAATTAATGGTTTTGGAGGGGAATACTTAAGATCTGAAGTTGTCTATCGATGGCCAATGAAATGTCATACTTAGTTCATTTCTAGGTGGCCTTGATGGTGGTATAACGTTCATTTGGTGGAATATCTGTGTGATCATGCAGCCATTGGCTATACATTGTTTTGTACTGAAAAATAATGCTAGAAGTTAGTTATATTTGGTGTCAACAACACATATCTTTTGAAGGTGTATGTATTAGCAATTTTCCTAAGCACCAGTTTAAGAGACAGTGTAACAAAGAGAGTAGTTTACATTTATATTGTGGTTTTAAAACTTGTGGTTTTAATTCATTGCCTAATGTTCAAAAAATGAACTGAAGCCTGGCTGATTATATAACTTTAATATTTGAAAAAAATTTATCCAGAAATTAACAACGTAATACAATACACATTTGTACAAAAAAGAGGGACTGTTAAAACTTCTGATCATACAGACAAAAATATGATTAATTAAGGAAAGATTAAAAAAGGACAGGACATTTTGTAAATACTGATAAATACTGTGCAATGCTTTAATTTACTGTGGCAGATACAAAAATCAAGAATTCATTAACAGATTATATATAAAAAAAAGCAACTATATGAATTTTCTAGCTGTTTAAATTAACGAAATGTAACAGTAGTGGCTCTTTTAAAAAATGAGGTATTAATTACACTGTAAACCAAAACCAGAGCATAAATAAATAAAGGCAATGTGCAATTCAGTGATAAATGATTATAAATTTCAACAACAGACAACAAAAATTTTCCAGTTATTCATGGACTCTGTCATTTAAAAATTTGGCTTGCTTGTGTACTTCTTATTTAAAAATGACATAGCTATTGATATACAAAGCACATCATTAAACATGCAGACCAAACCAACACAATTTTTCCGTCTCTACCAAATAAAAACTTTGTTTACATTTTATTTAAAACACTTAAATCTGGTTTCTTACGCATGATTCTTTTGTGCTTATTAGTTAGTAGTAACCTATGTTAAACATCTTACTTTCTAGTTCAAGCAGTGTAAGAGAGAAGCAGTTTTATTTGCATATGGATTAAAAACAGAGCAAACAAAACAAAACCAACATGCCTTTAAATCTTAGGTGTTCCAAAAATTGTAAGAAGAAAAATCCTTTAAATAGTATGTCCAAGTGGAAAAGCGGAGTCACTTCTGTCTCTAGAGAACAGTAAACTAACTAACTCCTTTTCCTCTAAGATTCACAAGTTGGCTTCAGAAAAGCAGAACAAGCTGATTAGTTCCTCCACCCTAAAAGAATTCTGCTGGTGGGGTGTAGGAAGCATAGCAGTAAGACAGTAGTGTAACTCAGAAAAAATTTTGGGAAAGTATTATTTGCATGTGAACCATGTGCTGGTACTAAGTGCTGGCTTCATTATTATTGCAAATATATATTCAGAGTTTTCTGAAGGAAAGCTATCCAAGTATAATAGAGAATTCTTGATTTGGAAATATCTATAACATGCTAATAAAACTGCTTCATTTGCTGTAAATTAAAGAGAAAACCATTTACTGTCTGACTTAAAAAATGCAGTTTCCTTTTACATGCTACTTTATTAAGAAACTCCAAAAAGGGTACTTTTGAATTCGCTATATTCAGAATCCAGTGGAAAACAAACATGTCGGCCAAAATGTTGAACTTTATTTTTACACCAAGCTACGTCATTTGGACACAAATATTATTGTATTCACTTTTGTCAAATATCTTATCCTACTTTTTTCCAAAAATTAGTGTTTCAGTACAACTGGTGATCAAAAAATATTAGAAATAAGTCTTGTACATCAATCAAAGTATATATAAAAACAGTTCTCTTTTTTTGTGCTTGTAATTGACTTAATTTATCAGTGACTAGTCAGTTCTACTTCCTTTCTATATAATATTCTGACCCTTAAGAAGAAATGATTATACAAATATTACAGAGTGCTCAAAGTAACTAGCTTACTGCGCATATGCATGCAGACTAACAATAGGTAAAAGAATATAACCTTGAATCCAATTAGTCTGAAAATAGTTACACTCTTGTACAATCATCTTTATTGATTTGTAAAAGCTGTATACACATCTAAAACCCTGAATTTACTTTGTAAAAATAAATCTTTAGCAATAAATGGCACTATCAAAATCCCATTATTCTCAGGCTATTATGTAGTTATTTACACGCTTTTCAGCAATGGTTGAAAAGAATCTTAGAGGACCAAAGCCAGTATATCAAAAAACCCTGTAAATTGCATTTGCAATTATACTGTTGTTTAACCGCTATATGAAAATATGGCTACATGCCTTACATTAATGATAATGTAGCTATCTGTGTTGCTACTGTGTGCTAGCAGCGCACAAGGTGCCACTGGTCTCCACTCTGTCATCTGTGCGTTCTTTACTGCACGATGCTTTCCAAGTGGAACACCTGTGACAACTACTTATGGAGAATGATAAAGTGCTATAAAAAAGAGGGACTGGACCCACACCTGTCTCTGCCATCTGGTCTTTTTCTCACTCAAGCAGTGTTGTGTTTTTAGAAAACCATGCCTCTACTGAACATACTTCATATTTGATTTAAAAAAAATCAGTATTTTAAAGTTGGTGAGCTTTGTCAAGGTGTTTTGAGACAAAAACATGAAAAGGTTAAAGGCACAGTAAGAGGGAAGTGAATGCTACATATAAAATATATTTCAAGTCTTCTAGGTTACTCAAGTCCAAAACCTTCTGAATTTGAAATTCCAATAATCAATTTCTGTTTCAGGTCCTTTTTGCTCTTGTAGGGGGGAAGGCAAAGTTGATTGAAGCAGGTGTGGGCCACAGGCAACCTAGAGAAAAAAAATTTTTTTAAAGATACCAAGTCCTAAAACAAACACAGAATGACTGGTAAGCAACTTTCAAAGTACCTGGATACACACATTCAAATCTATTTTACTATAATGAGATGACTCATCCACTCCTTTACTGAACAAATACTTTTGGAGTACCTGCTATGCATTAGGCACCATTCTAGACACTGGGGCTGGGTTTACCAACAAGACAATGTCCCTGCTCTCACAAAACTTATATTCTATAGGCATTATTTTTGGAGTCAGACAAATCTGAATTTGAATACCATCTCCTGCACTTTCTGGCTGGGAGACCTTGTTCAAGCGGCTTCATGTCTCCAAATCTCAGTTGCCTCATCACCATCATAAGGCAAACTATTTGAATGGGTGGGAAGATGAAAAGAGCTATCTACATAAAACACCCAGCAGAATAGTAGATAATATAACTGTTACTACTGTTTTAGTCTTGACTGTCAAAAAATAATAAAGAGAACATTTCTGGGACACTTGATACCCATGCTTCTCATGTTGCTGCCCTCAAGGTACAAGCAACATTCATCCTCTGAGTCTTTTTGTTCAGCTCTCCCAACCCTCTACCCGATGACACTGTTATCTTTATTCAAAATTCCTACAGATTTCTTAGACCCTTTTCCTCAGTCTTTAGGAACTCCACAGCATCAGAACAGCTGTCGGTGGTGGCGGTGAGAAAGGAAAGGACAGATTTCAGTTCTAATTTATGAAAGGAAGAACTGACAAAGCTCAGGGAATATATGGGGCAGGAGAAAAAAATGATTATAAGCAAAGTAGTGTCTACTCAAATTAGCTTTAGAAATTACAAGGAGATTGGGAAAATAAGTAAGTAGATTAGCATTAACCCATCAACACTATAGAAAATAATTTAAAGCCATGATCGGCATCACTTTCATATGCAAAGAGCACTAGATAAAGAAAACAAGACTAGCACTAGAGGTATTCCAGCACAAGAACTAATTATAACAGCCAAAAAACTCACCTTAGTATTTTAAATAAAAAACACCTTTAAGTAAAAATGAAGGTTAGATAATCTACTATGAAAAGCAAGCTAGATTCTGGAAGCAACTACAAAGCAGTTGACTTATCAAAGTAAAAAGTTGATGCACAGGAATTATTATCAGTTTGTACTGGTAGTTCTCAAAATTCATACAGAACCTTAAGCCATAGTCTCTCTTATTTCAAAGCCATGCTTACTCCCAAGATTTTTCTATGAAAACAACTTCAGAATCAAAGAATCCTCTAATTCCAAACACATTATTATTAGCCAAACCTACAGATTAAAAAAATTACAATTTGGAAATTTACCAGTTAGTAGAAGTTTCATTCTTTGAGATTTTAAAGTTCAAATCAGCCATTCCTCCTACAGGTACTCTGTCACTTCCTGTGGTAAAATGTAGCAACTTTTTTTGAAGATCAAGAGGAAATCCAAGCACAACATCCCAAAAGTATCTAGAGAACACCAAAGGATATTTATATAAAATGTCTTGACAAAAATCCTGAAGATCAGAATAAAGTAATATAAAGTAAACTCTAGGGAAACAACTTCCCTTAAAGGTACATAATACCCTTAATGTGAAATGGAGGAATGACAGGCTTCTGATATAAATTAGATTTTTGACTAACATCATTATAAAAATGGTCCAACAGTAGAGAGTACAAAAGCCATTTTTCTCCTATATAATTTTCCTTATTTTTCAACACAGTGCTATTAAAAGGCTATTTATAAGCATGGCATCCCTGCAATTCTAGAACCAAAGTAATTAAAAAAAAAAAGTCAGATCTCTATACTTTTGTAGAAACTTACTTATATTACTTTCTCCTAAGGGGACTGCTAAGTGATTTCATATTTAATATTCTCACATTATTTTCAAGAGAGAAAATAAAGCAGTGTGGGCTGTACAGTATTTCAGCTGACTTCACTTGATTCAAAGATTGTTAAGTTATGCAAATAAACGAAGCACACTCTCTTTCATTCTCTCTTCAGCACCCTCACTCTCAGAAGTAAAAAAAGCTCACCGTATAGTCAGGTCGGTTTTCGCATAGCCATCATACTGAGTACTTCTCTGCAGGGCGTGCATATCCAGTTCAGGACTTCCACACACCAGAATTTCAACCTCTTCTGGACGAAGCAGCTGCCAATAATTATTTATCAAAAATGATAAGAAAAAGTGATGATTAAAAAAAGTGAAATTGGAACTATTTTCACTGAACCAAATAACAAAAGTCATGACGTTCTTATAGTAAATCAAACCATTTTTGCTAAAGAAAAATCTCCATTTATATTTTTCCTACTAAGGTAAGGTATTTTTGCTTCTGAAAGTTTATAAATCTTGTCAAACTGTTAGGTTCCCCCTTTTGCAAATAATAGCAATTAGCAGTTTGCTAGAAAAACAAGCAGATGACTAAGCATAAATCCAAATTACAACTCTTCCCTGAAACTCATCCTGAAACTCTTTCAGCTATCAGTACTCTAGCATCTATTGACATGCCTGGTTCCAACATCCATAAAGCCTCCTGTGTATACTGTAGAGTTGAGTAGTAGGTTAGTCTGTCTTGTGTTGTTCACTTGTTTTTTTTTCACTTACATAGGTTGTCTCCCACCTAAAGAGATTACAATTTAAAAACAGAGACCTGCTATGCTATTTATTTATTTTCCCTCCCTCCACACCCATAACTACAGTGCGTCACAGACAAAACTCAATTCGAAATCAACAGGTGCTCCGTTTCCAAAGGTACTTTCAATAAACATGTGACAAAGATCACTCTAAAACAAGCTCTCTCCTACGCAAAATAATTCACATTGAAGACCTTGCTCCCAACCCCCCCTTATAAAACTGCATGGAGGTGCAAATGGCTTGATGGAGTGTGCCCAGGGGAGCAGCAGTGAAGAGAAAACTACGCTTTTATCTTACGACATTTCCGACATAGTGTTCTCAACAGCAACTGACCCATGCTCACAAGGCTAAGAAAAAGTCAAACCAACTGGAGTCCACCATGACTCTGGTGACAAACTACATCCTGTGGGTAAAAGGCAACTCAAGAGTTGCTGGGGGGACCCCTGAAGAGGCAGGAAGCAGTTATAAACCTGTTCCTTAAACAGTAAGAAGGTGTGGCTTTTGCCCTGGAGCTCACTGTTGACTATTTTCTGTGCTTTGCCCCTCAGTATTAAAGACCTGGAGCCCTTGGGATCTCTTCATCCACTCTGCTTGAGGAAATTTTTTAAAGCCTTAAAAGCCATAGTATAAGACATAGTGTAAGGTGGAGTGGGGTGGGGAGGGAATGGAGTTGACTGGTCTTTTTTCCCTGTAGAAAATTAAGGCTGAAATGAGAGAACTATTTTTATTTCTAGCTCTGACTTTAAAAACTAGAATACTGACTAGGGACTCTATTGTGAAGTGCCTGGCATGAGTCTTCCCCACGCGGCACCCTATAAGCAAGTGAAACAAGACTAAGCACAAAGGAAAAGAAAAGAAGAAAAGAGTCTTCACAGGCTGGTAGCCGAAGAGGAAGCCAGAGAGTTTCCAAGGACATGTTGCTGCTGGCTTTGAAATGGAGGGGAGCATGTGAGAGAATCGGAGAGAGCTGGGAGTCACCCCATCCAAGTCTTCAAGGAAATGGGAATTTTAGTCCACAACCACAAGGGACTGAATTCTGCCATTAATCTAGATGAGCTTGGAGGTTTGTATCCAGGCTGTGAGAGAAGAGGACAATACAAGTTGATGATCAATGATTTGTCTATAGACTTCAAGCCATATCTGTGGAACTCTTTATATATATATATATATTTTTTTTTTTTTTTTGCGGTACACGGGCCTCTCACTGTTGTGGCCTCTCCCATTGCGGAGCACAGGCTCCGGATGCGCAGGCTCAGCAGCCATGGCCCACAGGCCTAGCCGCTCCGCGGCATGTGGAATCTTCCCGGACCGGGGCACGAACCTGCGTCCCCTGCATTGGCAGGTGGACTCTCAACCACTGCGCCACCAGGGAAACCCTGTGGAACTCTTTATAACCATGCGGCTGACAGGGTCTTGGTGCTCCGGTCGGGTATCAGGTCTGAGTCTCTGAGGTGGAAGAGCTGAGCTCAGGACACTGGTCCACCAGAGACCTCCTGGCTCCACACAATATCAAATGGCAAAAGCTCTCCCAGAGATCTCCATCTCAACGCTAAGACCCAGCTCCACTCAATGACCAGCAAGCTACAGTGCTGGACACCCTATGCCAAACAACTAGCAAGACAGGAGCACAACCCCACCCATTAGCAGAGAGGCTGCCTAAAATCATAATAAAGTCACAGACACCCCAAAACACACCACCAGACGTGGTCCTGCCCACCAGAAAGAAGATCCAGCCTCAACCACCCGAACACAGGCACCAGTTCCCTCCACCAGGAAGCCTACACAACCCACTGAACCAACCTCAGCCACTGGGGGCAGACACCAAAAACAATGGGAACTACGAATGTGCAGACTGCGAAAAGGAGACGCCAAACACAGGAAGTTACGCAAAATGAGAAGACAGAGAAATACACAGCAGATGAAGGAGAAAGTTAAAAACCCACCAGAAGAGGGTTTAAATGAAGAGGAAATAGGCAGACTACCTGAAAAAGAATTCAGAGTAATGATAGTAAAGATGATCCAAAATCTTGGAAACAGAATGGAGAAAATACAAGAAGTGTTTAACAAGGAACTAGAAGAACTAAAAAGCAAACAAACAATGATGAACAACACAATAAGTGAAATTACAAATTCTCTAGAAGGAAGCAACAGGAGAATAACTGAGGCAGAAGAATGGATAAGTGACCTGGAAGATAAAATAGTGGAAATAACTACTGCAGAGCAGAATAAAGAAAAAAGAATGAAAAGAATTGAGGATGGTCTCAGAGACCTCTGGGACAACATTAAATGCACCAACATTTGAATTACAGGGGCCCCAGAAGAAGAAGAGAAAAAGAAAGGATCTGAGAAACTATTTGAAGAGATTATAGGTGAAAACTTCCCTAACACGGGAAAGGAAATAGTCAATCAAATCCAGGAAGCGCAAAAAGTCCCAACAGGATAAATCCAAGGAGAAACATGCCAAGACACATATTAATCAAACTAACAAAAATTAAATACAAAGAAAAAATATTAAGAGAAGCAAGGGAAAAGCAACAAATAACATACAAGGGAATCCCAATAAGGTTAACAGCTGATCTTTCAGCAGAAACTCTGCAAGCCAGAAGGGAGTGGCAGGACATATTTAAAGTGATGAAAGGGAAAAACCTACAACCAAGATTACTCTACCCAGCAAGGATCTCATTCAGATTTGACAGAGAAATTAAAAGCTTTACAGACAAGTAGAAGCTAAGAGAATTCAGCACCACCAAACCAGCTCAACAACAAATGATAAAGGAACTTCTCTAAGTGGGAAACACAAGAGAAGGAAAAGACCTACAATAACAAACCCAAAACAAATAAGAAAATGGTAATAGGTACATATATATCGATAATTACCTTAACTGTAAATGGATTAAATGCTCCAACCAAAAGACATAGACTGGCTGAATGGATACAAAAACAAGACCTGTATATATGTTGTCTACAAGAGACCCACTTCACACCTAGGGACACATACAGACTAAAGTGAGGGGCTGGAAAAAGATATTCCATGCAAATGGAAATCAAATGAAAGCTGGAGTAGCAATTTTCATATCAGACAAAATAGACATTAAAATAAAGACTATTACAAGAGACGAAGAAGGACACTACATAACGATCAAGGGATGAATCCAAGGAGAAGATATAACACTTGTAAATATTTATGCACCCAACATAGGAGCACCTCAATACATAAGGCAAATGTTAACAGCCATAAAAGGGAAATCAACAGTAACACAATAATAGTAGGGAACTTTAACACCCCACTTTCACAATGGACAGATCATCCAAAATGAAAATAAATAAGGAAACACAAGCTTTAAATGATACATTAAACAAGATGGACTTAATTGATATAGTACATTCCATCCAAAAACAAGAGAATACACTTTCTTCTCAAGTGCTCATGGAACATTCTCCAGGATAGATCATATCTTGGGTCACAAATCAAGCTTTGGTAAATTTAAGAAAATTGAAATAGTATCAAGTATCTTTTCCAACCACAATGCTATCTATATCAATTACAGGAAAAAAACTGTAAAAAATACAAACACATGGAGGCTAAACAATACACTACTAAATAACCAAGAGATCACTGAAGAAATCAAGGAGGAAATACAAAAATACCTAGAACCAAATGACAATGAAAACACGATGACCCCAAACATATGGGATGCAGCAAAAGCAGTTCTAAGAGGGAAGTTTATAGCAATACAATCCTACGTCAAGAAATAAGAAACATCTCAAATAAACAACCTAACCTTACACCAAAGCAATTAGAGAAACAAGAACAAAAAACCCCCAAAGTTAGCAGAAGGAAACAAATCATAAACGTCAGATCAGAAATAAATGAAAAAGAAATGAAGGAAATGATAGCAAAGATCAATAAAACTAAAAGCTGGTTCTTTGAGAAGATAAACAAAATTGATAAACCATTAGCCAGACTCATCAAGAAAAAAGGGGAGAAGACTCAAATCAATAGAATTAGAAATGAAAAAGGAGAAGTAACAACTGACACTGCAGAAATAAAAGGATCATGAGAGATTACTACAAGCAAATATATGCCAATAAAATGGACAAACTGGAAGAAATGGACAAATTCTTAGAAAAGCACAACCTTCCGAGACTGAACAAGGAAGAAATAGAAAATATAAACAGACCAATCACAAGCACTGAAATTGAAACTGTGACTAAAAATCTTCCAACAAACAAAAGCCCAGGACCAGATGGCTTCACAGGCGAATTCTATCAAACATTTAGAGAAGAGCTAACACCTATCCCTCTCAAACTCTTCCATAGTACGGCAGAGGGAGGAACACTCCCAAACTCATACTACAAGGCCACCAACACCCTGATACCAAAACTAAACAAAGATATCACAAAAAAAGAAAACTACAGGCCAATATCACTGATGAACATAGATGCAAAAATCCTCAACAAAATACTAGCAAACAGAATCCAACAGCACATTGATAGGATCATACACCATGATCAAGTGGTGTTTATTCCAGGAATGCAAGGATTCCTCAATATATGCAAATCAAACAATGTGATAAACCGTATTAACAAACCGAAGGACAAAAACCATATGATCATCTCAATAGATGCGGAAAAAGCTTTCAACAAAATTCAACACCTCTTTTTTTTTTTTTTACATTGCAAAATACTTCATGCATTGATTTATTTGAACAGCTTTACGGAGATAAAATGCACATACTTTAGAAGGCATCCATTAAGTGTACATTTTAATGGTTTCAGTATATTTGCAGATACACACAATTATCACCACAATTTGTGACGATTTTTGTTACTTCAAAAAGAAACTCCTCTGCCCTTTAGCTATCATTGCTAATCTTCTTATCCTCCTCCAATCCCCCAGCCTAGAAAACCACTACTCTACTTTCTATTTCCATATTCTGCTCTTTCATATTAAAAGAATTATACATGGCCTCTTGAAGGACTTCATTCACTCAGCATAATTTCTTCAAGAGACAACTATGTGTGAATATTTCCTTTGTTTTATGTCAGAATAATATTCTACTGATTGGATAAAACATGTTGTTTATCTATTCATCTGTTAATGGACATTTGGATGTTTCTCCCTTTTGCTTACTATGAATCACATTATTATAAAATTCATGTATAAGTTTTCATCAAACATGTGGTTTCATTTACTTGAGCGTGTACCTAGGTGGGATTGATGGGTCATATGATAATTCTAGGTTTAATATTTGAGGATCTCCCAGAGCTTTATCCAGAGCAGCTTTGCCATTTTATCTTCATTCCACCCCATATGAGAGATCAAATTTCTCCGTGTATCCTCGATAAAACTTATTGCCTCACTTTTTGATTTTAGTCATCCTAATTGTTGTCAAGTGGAATCTCACTGTGGTTTTGATTTCCATCTCCTTGGTGACTAATGATATCCAGAACCTTTTCATATGCCCTTGAATATTTGTGTATTTTACTTGGAAAAATGTGTATTCAGATCCTTTGTCATATTTAAATCAACATCTCTTTATGATAAAAACCCTCCAGAAAGTAGGCATAGAGGGAACTTACCTCAACATACTAAAGGCCATACATGACAAACCCACAGCCAACATCGTTCTCAATGGTGAAAAACTGAAACCATTTCCACTAAGATCAGGAACAAGACAAGGTTGCCCACTCTCACCACTATTATTCAACATAGTTTTGGAAGTTTTAGCCACAGCAATCAGGGAAGAAAAAGAAATAAAAGGAACCCAAATCGGAAAAGAAGATGTAAAACTGTCACTGTTTGCAGATGACATGATACTATACATAGAGAATCCTAAAGATGCTACCAGAAAACTACTAGAGCTAATCAATGAATTTGGTAAAGTAGCAGGATACAAAATTAATGCACAGAAGTCTCTTGCATTCCTATACACTAATGATGAAAAAGTCTGAAAGAGAAATTAAGGAAACACTCCCATTTACCATTGCAACAAAAAGAATAAAATACCTAGGAATAAACCTACCTAAGGACACAAAAGACCTGTATGAAGAAAACTATAAGACACTGATGAAAGAAATTAAAGATGATACAAACAGATGGAGAGATGGAGAGATGGAGACATGTTCCTCCATGTTCTTGGATTGGAAGAATCAACATTGTGAAAATGACTATATCCCCCAAAGCAATCTACAGATTCAGTGGAATCCCTATCAAACTACCAATGGCATTTTTTCCAAAGTAGAACAAAAAATTTCACAGTTTGTATGGAAACACAAAAGACCCCGAATAGCCAAAGTAATCTTGAGAAAGAAAAATGGAGCTGGAGGAATCAGGCTCCCTGACTTCAGACTATACTACAAAGCCACAGTAATCAAGACAGTATGGTACTGGCACAAAAACAGAAACATAGATCAATGGACCAGGATAGAAAGACCAGAGATACACCCACGCACATATGGTTGCCTTATCTTTGATAAAGGAGGGAAGAATATATCATGGCAAAAAGACAGCCTCTTCAATAAGTCGTGCTGGGAAAACTGGACAGCTACATGTAAAAGAATGAAATTAGAACACTCTCTAACACCATACACAAAAATAAACTCAAAATGGATTAAAGGACTTCCCTGGTGGCGCAGTGGTTGAGAGTCCGCCTGCCAATGCAGGGGACACGGGTTCGTGCCCCGGTGTGGGAAGATCCCACATGGCACGGAGCGGCTGGGCCCGTGAGCCATGGCTGCTGAGCCTGCGCGTCTGGAGCCTGTGCTCCCCAACAGGAGAGGCCACAACAGTGAGAGGCCCGCGTACCACAAAAAAAAAAAAAAAAAAAAGCATTAAAGACGTAAATGTAAGGCCAGAAACTATCAAACTCTTACAGGAAAACACAGACAGAACACTCTATGACATAAATCACAGCAAGATCCTTTTTGAGCCAGCTCCTACAGAAACGGAAACAAAAACAAAAATAAACAATTGGGACCTAATGAAACTTCAAAGCTTTTGCACAGCAAAGGAAACCATAAACAAGACCAAAAGACAACTCTCAGAATGGGAGAAAATATTTGCAAATGAAGCAACTGACAAAGGATTAATCTCCAAAATATACAAGCAGCTCATGCAGCTCAATACCAAAAAAACAAACAACCCAATCCAAAAATGGGCAGGAGAACTAAATAGACATTTCTCCCAAGAAGATATACAGATTGCCAACAAACACATGAAAGGATGCTGAACATCACTAAGCATTAGAGAAATGCAAATCAAAATTACAGTGAAGTATCACCTCACACCAGTCAGAATGGCCATCATCAAAAAATCTACAAACAATAAATGCTGGAGAGGGTGTGGAGAAAATGGAACCCTCTTGCACTGTTGGTGTGAATGTAAATTGATACAGCCACTATGGAGAACAGTATGGAGGTTCCTTAAAAAACTACAAATAGAACTACCATATGACCCAGGAATCCCACTACTGGGCATATACCCTGAGAAAACCGTAATTCAAAAAGAGTCATTTACCACAATGTTCATTGCAGCTCTATTTACAATAGTTAGGACATGGAAGCAACCTAAGTGTCCATCGACAGATGAATGGATAAAGAAGATGTGGCACATATATACAATGGAATGTTACTCAGCCATAAAAAGAAACGAAATTGTTATTTGTAGTGAGGTGGATGGACCTACAGACTGTCATACAGAGTGAAGTAAGTCAGAAAGAGAAAAACAAATACCGTATGCTAACACATATATATATGGAATCTAAAAAAAGAAAAAAAATGGTTCTGAAGAACCTAGAGGCAGAGCAGGAATAAAGACGCAGACGTAGAGAATGGACTCGAGGACGTGGGGAGGGGGAAGGGTAAACTGGGACAAAGTGGGAGTGTGGCGTGGACATATATACACTACCAAACGTAAAATAGATAGCTAGTGGGAAGCAGCGGCATAGCACAGGATCAGCTCGTTGCTTTGTGACCACCTAGAGGGGTGGGATAGGGAGGGAGGGAGGGAGACGCAAGAGGGAGGAGATATGGGGATATATGTATATGTGTAGCTGATTCACTTTGTTATAAAGCAAAAACTAACACAGCTTTGTAAAGTAATTATACTCCAATAAAGATGTTAAAAAAAACTTTATTATTTTCCTCTAGACAAAAAAAAACCTAGAAATCTTTTTTTTTAATTTTAAAAGCCTATCTACTAAAATATTTAAGGAATTATTTGTCAATATCATACTATTACAAAACCTAACTGAAAGCATGAAGTTTTAAACTCACCATTAGGGCATTTGAAGCACACACACTATGAAATCCATAATAAAATGCAGCAAACTGCTTATAGATGGATTTGTTGAGAAGAAAGTCAATATAAAGCTGTACATATTCTGGAAAACAATTTTATATCTGTTAAGTAGTAAAAGTAAATGGCAAATACTAATGCGCTTTAATTATAAATCGTGTTTTAACTTACCTTTCCTATTTTGATTGGTAACTGCAATTTTATCACCACCTGGCTTTAAATTATAGGACTTAATTATTCCGAATTCTTCTTGAAACACCTGATGGGAGATTCCAACACAGCGTATTTATTGGTATGGCTGATATATTAACAGACTTCAGTGAACAGGTTTGTAAAATTTAAAAAGAAAACTTTTCCCCCCTCTTCTAAATATACAAACTACAGAATGGCTAGGCTTTTGTGATATTTGTATTAAGAATAGAGTCGTGGAAGCATTTTGGGGTAAAAAAGTAGGGACTTAACCCTCTTGAATACAGTTAAATACTTTACTGATGTTAACAAAATTTGCGTGGGCATTTAGGGAAGCACTCAGGTCTTTGGAGCCATGTGGATTACTATAATTCCCACCTCCTGATTATTGTCAGGGGAGTGGAAGTGAGAGAGTTTTGGTCTGGTCGACTAGCTTCTGCTTCTAACTTCTTGCACTGAAGCGACAGAAGGGGCTTGTTGTTAGAAGCTGAAAAGCTCTGAGAAAGTAACTGAGTCAAGGACATAGGCCAGGTGCCTGGCAGAGTGCCCTCACCCTTGCTGATGTTCTTTAAGCACTTTCCTTGACTGCTCACCTATATGTGTCTGCTTCTTTATCTCTACTTTATCAGGTTAAGATCCTTTAAGATAGGGGGTGGTATGTACTGATCAGTCCTTGTTCATCTTTTCTAATGGTGGGTGTATGGTAACAAAGGGTATTTTTCACATATAAAATACCTGGTTAACGGAAAGCTATTTGCCCTTAAGGATACCTGAAATGTTGAATAGAAATCTTCTTCAACATTGCCTTCATATGACAGGAGTTCACTTAATCCATGGGCCAACTCCTATAAAGAGAAATCTGTTATCTGTGTTTTTAAATCAAATAGTACTACCCAAAATAGTTAAGCAGATCTACTACAGTTCAGTTACATGTGAGATAGAGTAGATAAATGCAGACTTTGAAATAATGATAATATTTGATATATTTTTTTCCAGGGCACAAAATGCTGGTTAATGATTTCTACCATGTAAAAGGCTTGGAAAAATTTATTGGAAAAGGTCACATAAAGGAACATACCCAATTATACCCACAGAGGCATAATTCTGGGGTCTATTCTTATTCAGTGAGCTAAGAGCACAGTTTCCATCATAATTCACTGCTATCTGTAACATCACTGTTTATGAATTTGCAGTACTTCTCACTTTCAGTTTATATTCTTAAAAAACTCTGTTAATGTTTTAGGATTCATCTTTTAGACATAAAAATACACAGTTCATACATGTTAAGTGGTTTTTACATTTCAGTTATGGTGCCTTCCTCTCCCAAGAACAACTTGAGAACACTGGAGGAAATATTTTCCTACATTGTAACTCATGATTTCCCTGAACAGAGATTGAAAAATCGAAAAACTAAGCCAGTATTTTTCAAAATTTCAGGTTTTATGAAAAAAAGTTTTAATTTATTTTAAATATTAGTAGAAAATATAAGGAACAGCATGATTAGAATGATCTTACACACTTTACATATTAAAATTTCCATTCCATTAAAATAAGAAAATTTTAAACAAAGCTAGGCTGGCATAGGTTCCGATATGATTTTCATCATTTGTTTCAATTATTAATAAAATTATGGATGCTGAAAATTATAATTGGGAGATTTGCAGTTTTTTAAACAATTCAAGGGACTAGTAGATGAATCTAATGGAAAGTATTTACCATCTTCTTTCAAAGATTAAATTTTTAATGATAAAATACAAAGTCAATTAGGTAGTAAAATTATATACTCAGATCTGCTTTATTCAGGACTGTAGCGCCTTTTATTCCCAGCCTTTGTATTTTCAAAACCCAATTTCTGTTGATTTGTTGTTGTTGTTTATCTGTTCTTAGACTCTTAACTGTAATACGTTCTCTCTAAAATATTAATTACCCATATAGTTCAACATCTTTATAATTTTGTAAATGTAAAATTAAGAGTGTGTGAAGATACAGACTACTGGTTTTACACACTGTTTGAATACCCTGGTATTATTTAATAGAGCATATTTGAGAGTGACTTAAGCAAAATGAAAAGAGCTATTGCAGTTCCTGATTCAAGGTTACACTTAGCCTCTCCTCCATTCTCAACTAAAACCCTCAAGGGTAATTTTCACAAGGCTGTGTGGGGAAGATTTGTTGCTGCTGCTGGACAGTTCTGATGCTTTGAGTCATGGATCCGTCTCTATAAAACCAATGGAGTTTTCATTAACATGGTCATCGAAAAGCACTGGCCTATTAACACTGTATTTATTGAAGGCTCCACCATTGAATATTTTGCTTACTTTCTGTATTTTTTGTCCTTATTCACAGATACTGTGCTTAAATTAAGAAATGTATCACTATAGGTTTCTCTTTGCTTTCCTGTTTACTCTTCTTAAAACACATAGTGTACAAATACAAACGGTAAACAAAGTACTGAATAAAAAAGCACTTAAAACTCTTTTATCGATATATTTTACCATATATGAAATGGGAATTAGGTGTTAATTTTTAATAGATGCCATTAATAAATCGATAATCCATTTTTAAATTAAAAAAAAATTCCCCACATTCCACTACCCTAACATGGCTGTTTTCTTGCTTCCTTTCAATCTTTATTCATGCATGCATAGAGACTCAGTTTTTTCTACAGTTGATCTCATAGCATATGCACAATCTTGATTCACTATTAAAGAGGCAATATAAGAACATGAAATTAACTCAGTATCACCTTCAGCTCCATAATATAAAACAACGTATTGGTATAGTCATTCATAAAATGTCCATTATTATTAACTAAAAACACCTGGATCTAAATGAGTCAAATTCAAATAGCTTTAATCATAAAATTAGACAATTTATTGGTAAAAACCAATAATAAAGTTAGGAAATTTATTGGTAAAAGATCTGACAAAAACTGCATATATGGGACTAAAAAATCACAGAAATCTAAATGAGAAGGTAGCTCATCCGTTAGTATATATATATATATATTATATATACTAACTAGTATATATATCAGTGTATGGATATAACAGTAACTCCCACTGTTACACAAATAAGGAAATTAATTGAATCGTCCAGGGCTCATAGGTAGTGTGTGGCCAAAATACAAGACTATAAAGGGCAAATCTTTCAGTTTCTTAAGTAGTCTGCTCTATACCTTTTGCAATTTTTTCCAACTACTGAGTCTTATAAAAACATAGATTTAGGCTCTTAATCTGAAAGAATCCAAACCAACTTCCAAAAATGTATCTGATATCACATGAAGAATGGTTTTCTAATCAGTCACATGTTCTGGAGAGGTTTCTCAACTTTGATAGGAAGGTTCCAACCCTACACCAAACTCCTTTGACCATCCAGACACAGAGATATTTAAACAGGCCCTTAATCCACATCCAGGTACTTACTAAGAATATTATGGGGAATTCTCTGCTGACCAATGGCTACCAAAACCCAGCTGTAAAAAAGCATTATTACTGTAGGGGATTTTCAGGATGATGTGTATACTATCCATTCTTCTACTACGTTTTTGCACTGGATTAAACTTGATGATTGGAAATCTAATTTCTGAATTGAGGAATGTTATCAGAGACAGGCCTGTGAAATTCATTAATTTTATTCAGGGACGGTGTTGCAGATGTTGTTAACGATATTGCATAGCGACACGTTAGTAAGAATCCACAGTAGCAATCAGGTACTAAGCACTTTATTATCTCATGTAATCTTCCCAGTATGGAAGTTTTACTATCCCATTGTTCACATAAGGAAATTAGAGCTCAGAAACAAACAACTTATCCAAATTCACAGAGCTAATATGTGGCAGAGGCTGGATTCAAATCTCTGTCCCTGACTCAAAGCCTGTTCTACTGTTAGAGGAACTTAGAAGTGCTGCAAAGCGGGTTATGTGTCTCTATAAGGAAGGAGAAAATTAGACAAAAAAGGAGATGGGTTACAAAGGTAGAGGGAAACCATATTTAAACATAAGAATAGCGTTAGGAGGAGAGAGACTGCAGTAGAAGAGAGATGATCTAGAATTACGGGATAAGATGCTAAACGACTTTATACTTACAGGCATAATTTGACACAGGTCATCAGTGGTAACACTGCAGATGCCTACTGGCATACTTTGGTCATTAGGAACGATGGGAGGGCTCAATAATTTCTTGTAGCAGCAGGGGGGGAAACGAATATCCAAAGTAATGCTGTTATAAACAGCTAGTCCCATAAGCTATGCATACTAAATGTTAAGCATTAACATAAAATCCATGACAACAAATGAGTTCTGAATTATGCATCAGTCTATTTCTTGCATACTTCTTTCAGATCTAACACTGACTTTCTCATTAATCCCACATACTTCCTCTTTCCTCTCATTTAATTTCCCTTTATTTTACATAATATATTGATAATTACCAAAAATCATGTAAAAAGGAGAGGATCAGGTGAGAGTATTTAATGATTTCCCTAGAAGAGTTTATCTAAGATCACAATAGATAGCAATTTCATACATTTCTATAAAGTATTTAACATATAAGAAAACTTTCTAAATTTAAACAAACATGTAGGTGATTTCATAAGCAGCAACAATTTATTCAGAACTCACTGCAGAACAACACCATTGATTTTGGTGATCATTTTGGCTATTTTAAAACTAAATACAGGGCTTCCCTGGTGGCGCAGTGGTTGAGAGTCCGCTTGCCGATGCAGGGGACACGGGTTCGTGTCCCGGTCTGAGAATATCCCACATGCCGCGGAGTGGCTGGGCCCGTGAGCCATGGCCGCTGAGCCTGCACGTCCGGAGCCTGTGCTCCGCAACGGGAGAGGCCACAACAGTGAGAGGCCCGCGTACCGCAAGAAAAAAACAACCAAAAAAACCAAAAACCAAAACAAAAAAAAACCCAACTAAATACAGGCTATGTAGAGAGAGCTGTATTAAGTAGTCCTATGGATACACACACCCTGACATCTACATACACATGCACTACTGATATGTTAATAGGACAATTATTCTGCCACAGTAATACTTGAAAGACTTATTACTTGGAGTTTACTTAAAGTGTTAAAGTTAAAAAGCTACAGATGTTATATTTATAAACTTTGCCCGACTGTATTTTGTTTATCAGTTATACAGCAGAATGTAATGTATCCATTTTCTAAAACCAGTGTTTTAGATCAAATTTCATAATATTTCAACTGTCAAATAAACATTATAGAATCAAGTGCTTAAGGAAGTCAAGTTTTATTGACTTAAAAGGAAATCTAAATATATGGGCTGGATAAATTATTGAAAGCAATTTAAAAGATTAGAAGACAGCCAATATTTCAATTTGCTAAGGCAGAATGAAGGCTAATAATAATTTAAGGAACAGATATGTGATTTTACAGGTAACCATATCAACAGAGACTGAGCAATGTGTTCTAGGGTAAAGATACTGAAATTAAGTTCTAATATATGCCTGTAATTGTGATAATAGCAATAACAGTAATAAGCATGATACTACTGTAGTTACCATTTATGATCATCTACTATAGTGACAAGTTCTAAGCATTTTTCATTAAAAATTACAAAAAAAAATTATAATCCTGAAGGAAGGTTTTTAACAGATGAGGAAGTAGGTTCATAGGATCTGCTTCAGGGCACTTCCATACCCAGAAGAATCATGCTGCATTTCGCACTAAATCAAGTTGCTCTGGTTGAAGCAGAGGTGGGGATGTGGGAATTCTGCTGGAGACACTGAAGTGTCATGTGGTGCAAACAGAGCAGGCTTTGAAAACCCTGCACTATATTATGTCGCCCCCTACCCTTAGTTCCAGTGCCCCTTTGGTAATTCTACTCCTAAAAAACTGTTAGATTATGGCTCTTCATGCAATCTTCAAAACATTTTATAATTATTTCTATAGGTTTTACTATAACACTTCTTGTAAACTCCAAGGCCTTAATATTTAAAAATAACTATATTAGAAATACAATACTGTGAGAACTACTAGAACAATAAATCTTTGGTCCTGAAATTTAGAAACTGGAACTATGTATGGAACCAACTCTATTTTCTAAATCATCATACCTGTTACTTCTCAATTTTTTGTTCTCCTCATCTTTGACAGATCTCTCAACCACTTACGTGATCACAATCCACTGTCATCCCACATGTTTGTATATATTATCATGCTGTCTAGGGCATCAATCTTACTTTCTGTAGTTTCTTTTGTGTGTGTGACATAAATACACATAATAATGAGATAATAGTGGCTATAATTTAATTTTAGATTAATTGTTTAACTTGTAATATACAACATGTAAATACACTTAATATGCTCTTTTGGGTAATGATTGAATAGAAACTAATGCCTACTGCAAAAAAAAAACCCACACACACAAAAACCAAATTCACAATATTACATATACCACTCTAAAAATGTGGTATAAGAGCTGATACTTTATTACAAATATTAGAAAGTCAAAGTATCAGCCAAATCTAAGCCATGATAAGAATGTAAAGTAATGACAAACATATTTATCAGGAAATTCAAATAGCTCCTAGTGTGGTGAGAAGCATCAATGACTCAGCCCTTCAATGAAGTCGAAATATTCAACAAGTGACTACTGGAGATAAGAGAGTAAAAACAGGAGTCTAATAATTGTTAAACATTCCTTACTGTGGGCTTAGCACTTTGGACCTTTAGATACGACAACACATACAAAATTTCAGATTAAGTTTACCATCACAAGGTGTGGTTTTCCTCACTACCTTTTCTTCCATCCAGCCTCTCAATTTTCATATACATTCTTCAGGATTTACTCCAACAAATGCAAGAAAGACAGACATTCAAAGCTCTCCATCAGATGGCACTTAATTCTTATTTTGCCAGCACCTTCCATAACTCTCGGAGCACCCTCTGCTCCCATCAAGTGGACCTCCACATTGCTCTGTAACAGGGCCAGCACAACGCTGACTTGTCCCCAGCCTTTATCCCAGTCTATGTCCTACTCTCTCCAGTCCTGTGTTAATCAAATATATTGGTTCCATTTTAAAATTTGGGAGGAACACACTGAATCATTTCCTTCTCAGAACTCTTCAGCACTTAATGCCAAATGGTCATTTGACTCTGAGAACAGACTACCCTGAATTGGTGGTCATCTGTCTGTCTAGATGGTAAGCTTCTTAAAGGTAGTTTTCTTTTCCTTCTTTTAACCTATGTATCCCCAGTGTTTGCTTACTTATTTATTCTTCCCTCCTTTCTTCCACAATTATATTTTTTAGAATTTAAAAGTGAATGCAGAAGTCATCCTGTCCAATCTCCCACCCAATGCAGGAATGCCCTCTCCAACGCACCTGATAGGGATCAGAGGATGGCATAGAAATTTATATAATTTTAAAAAACACTATAAAATAATGCCATATGCTTTAAATGTTCCCATTCCATTCAACTTTTAATTTTTTATGAATGTCCCAGGATTTGAGGCCACGTTAAGAGTTAGACTTAATTTCCATACTTTCAATTTAGAAAACTGGGTGAAATAAACACAAAGTGAAAGAACTAACAGAAAAATAGTTCACTATGAATAGGAAAGACACTATGACTTTAAAAAAATGTCTTAAATTTCTGATAATTTAGGTTATATATGAAATAGGAAATAATATTTATTTTGAGATAAGGTTTTCAGAGAAAAGTGTGAATAATTCAGTCACTCCTTCCAATTAACTAAATCTGCTGATATTACATAGCTGTGATATTACAAAATAATAAAGATTACTGAAAAATCTACTAGTAATTTGACAAGAATGTTTAATCTGAATAAAATGCTTATTAACAGTTTTCCAAAATTCAGATAAAATTCTTAAAACTCTCTAGTCTACTAGCACCTCCTAGTGGAAAGTTTAAAGGATACAATTCCAACCAATCGGAATTCAGAATAGTTATCACATTTAAAGCTGCTAAACCAATGGCAGTATGAATCCTTATGATACGTAAACATGCCTGGAAAATAGAAGCATAATTTCATCAATATGATTGATTAAAAAAACCCAGAGCAGTAAACATGTACATGGCATCTCTTCTATTAGAAGCAAAACATTTCAGCAACAGTTCTGTTAGAAACTACCTTTCATGTTAAAATGTATCAAATACACGTCCAACGAATTTGCAAGAGCACTTTATTGTTCACTGGTATCCTGAACCAAGGGTAGAAACAGGGTAAAAAGACAGAAACTAAATTAATCAGTTGATTTATAAAAACTATACTTTTATACTTTATAAGTTATGATCAAAATTAATTTTGAGGATTATCTGGAGATTTCAATTTACCTCTGTCTTCTCTATTTCCCATTACCAGAGAGATGCTGTATATACATATATACCAAATTAAGAAAAATAAAGAATAAGAAAAACACTTAAAACTCTCTTTTGAAGAAAAACATTTAATGATACTAAGGATTATATAGGTGTTTTCTCTAAATAAAATCTAATTAAATTTCAAAGGTTTATTTAATGATTCTTATTTATTAAAATGGCTCATATTTTAATGAAAGAGACTTTGAATATTAGTGAAGAGCAAACTATAGTTCTGTTTTTAAATTTCGAATGTTCTTTTTATTTCAGTGACAAATTTTCATGCATTTGGCTTAGTCAGAAAACATGTGGATGCTTCCTTGCAAAGACATCTTGTGTAGGATTCCCAGTAAGATAATGAATATTATGTTCATCAATTTGGTCAGTTTAAAAAATGTAACTAACAGTCTTTAAAAAATCATTCAACATTTATGGTTGACAAAAAAATCTGTAAAATCATAGGCTAAATTAAAAATAAGAGTGACTACTTGAATCTAACAATTAGGGAGAAAACACTTTCATAAAAATTAACTACTCACCATAATCTGGATGAAAAATTTGGCGAATTAAAAGAAGGAACCATTCTTTAGTCAAGCCGCCCATATCCAAACCAGCTTCCCCTACAAACGTAACTTTCAACTTCTTTTTCAAGTCTGCTCTTTTCCGGGTTAACTATTTGAAGAAATTATAAAGTAGAGGAGAACAAATGGCAGTAAAAAGGAAATTAATTTTTAAAATTTTGCAATATGTATTATCTTATTTACAATGTCACAAAACTCCATCCATCCATCCGTCTCCCAACACTGTATTAGTCAGGTATGGTAATGTTTGTTGTAGAGATCAAGGAACAGAATTAGAGAGCTCAGGTAGCTTGCCCAAGGTTACTGTCTCCCAGCACCATATTGTCTCCAAGATTTTAATTTAGCAGAATACAGTATAAAGTAGTTCATTGCCTTTTAACTTGCCCTCAACGCTAAACTTTAAAAAAATCACATAACTAAATCAAATATTATCTTAGGGCTTCCCTGGTGGCGCAGTGATTGAGAGTCCGCCTGCCGATGCAGGGGACACGGGTTCGTGCCCCGGTCCGGGAAGATCCCACATGCCGCGGAGCGGCTAGGCCTGTGAGCCATGGCCGCTGAGCCTGCGTGTCCGGAGCCTGTGCTCCGCAACGGGAGAGGCCACAACAGTGAGAGGCCCGTGTACCACACACACACACAAAAGCAAGCACACTACTGGCATACAGAAACAAAAGATAGCTTACTAAGATTTTAGTAGTAAGCCATATTATCAAATTTATTTAAAGCTTTAATCAAATAATACTATTCTGGAATAAATGATCAATACCTCATCAAGAGAATCGCTGACCAGATGTGTCCGCCTTACTTTCATATTTAGAAATAACATATTCATATCAGGTCTCTGTCTTCGAGATACTTTATCCACCAGACTTTGCTAATTAAAAAAGAAAGCAAACATTTTCATTTATGCTTAAACTATAATCTCATTTAAAACATTTAAACACTTTAGTAAAAATCACTTATATTCTTCTCTTTGCCATCTCTCATAAACAATTTCATAAACTCAATTATACAAATTTTGATTTATGAAAATGCCCTACAATTATTTCATTTGGGGACAATGATAACCAAAGGGGATCCAAAATGGAGGACCTAAAATAATTCATCTTCTTTAGTAAAATAATGTTGCATTACTGTTTCCGTATGTCTCATCTCTTAAATAGCTAAGTTTTCTGTTTAGTAAATACAAACAAAGTGGGAACATTGGAAACAAGGTATATACTTCTGACGATAAACTTGGCTTACGCTTTTTTAGATACTGGATTTACTCTAAAAGCACAACTAGTCTACTTTTAGAAAGTAATTTTCAACATATTTCAGAAACCATTAACAATGCTCATATCCTTTGTCCCAGTAATTCCACTTCTGGAAATTCTAAACACAGAAAATATTTTATACAGTGAGATGTTCCTCACAGCATTATCTATAAGAGCAAAACTTTAGAAATATCTTAAGTATCTCTCTAATGGAATATAATACAGTTATCAAAAATGATGTTCATAAAAACTATGTAAATAACATGGAAAATGTTTAGGGAATATACAACTGAAAAAAACGCGGAGAAACAAAATTGTATACACAATATTGTTTAAACCCTGCTGCCTTTTAAAGACAATATAGGTAAAAACTATCAAAAGAAAATTTCCTAAAATGTTAACAATAGTTATGCTTGAGTGATGGAAATATGATTTTAAAAATATAAGGAATATATAAATATCATGCTTGTATATTTACTTTATCTAAATCTTTTTCAGACTACCTCATCCTCTTTGGTAACAAAGAAAATGAATTATTGTACAGATTAAAGATGAACACTTCAGACATTTTAAATACATGCAGCAATTTGCTTACTAGGTAAAATTTTAATACCCCAAATCTATATAAGGCTACTTTCATGATTTTGTAGATTACTATAATAATACACTAATTCAGAGCCCTTCCTCATCTCTCCAATATTCAATTCTAAAGGCTTTTAGCAGTTTTTATTCCTTCTCTGTGTCCTCTCTTTTGTGCTCAAAGAGATCTATATTTCCGGGATAGTATGCTGTGTCATGGACCTGTTTTCCAACCCTTTACTATCTTCTGTTCCCAGTCTAGCTCCTGGGAAGCTGTCACATTGGAAATATCCAACACACAAATTTAAATTAGGATGCTAATGGAAGACAAGGCTTAGTGGCTACTCCTCCCATCAGGAATTCATGTTGAATAGAAAGTGTTTCAAATGAAAGAAATAACTAACAATGGTAGAATTTTAGACATAGTCTGATGAGGAAGTTATTTTTAGGCTGGGGAATGTCTTTTGCAACTTTAAAGTATACTATATAAGCTCTTGCTTACTTATAAGGCTGTCCTTGTGCCAAAATAGTTACCAGTCGTTAATTCCAAGCGGTATGGCAGTTTACAAGTTAAAATGCTGGGAAACACCCATAACCGACAATGCTACTTGACACTTCAATTGCTACTCATTTGTGCCCATGCCCTGTGGAAGATAGCCTGGGACACAGTCTACAGCTGTCACTCTCCTTTTAATTGGAAGAAAAGTTAAAAGAAGATTATTTAATATTTTAAGTGTGAGTGACACAGCAGAAGACTGCTCAGAGGAACTCAGATAAACTTCTAGCTCTTTGGATTTTTCCCTTATAAATATAAAAAAATCGTAACCCAAGGTTAAAAAAAAAAAGCACTAAAAAGGCACATGAAATTGCATAAATGCAACTAACCGAAAACGTCAAAATGACAAGCTATGTAGACTAATCTTTGAGCCAATATCTACCCAAGATTAGGTAATAATTCTGGTGCTAAATATACCTGTTGAAATCTACTTTTCAGCAGGGTAATGTGGCTATGTTACTCCTTTGGTACACACAGGCAATAACATTTCTTGTAATATTCCAATACTCAGTGTAAACTGACTCTGGGATGTCACTAGTCACTCGCATCTTTTGTCCCGCTCTGTGACAGGAAAAAATACTCACCTTCTGGTGAATTACTGAAGAATAAACAATTCTTATTTTTATGGTATTTTGAAGTATTACAAGTTATGCATTAGGGTTCTTTTTATATTCTTGGACAAGACACAGAAATCATTTCCTTTTACTCTATGGGTCTGTCTTGGGTCTCTTTATTTTAAGAAGACTACAGCCAAACCTTCCCTCTAAGTTTTAAAGTTGCAAGTAATCATGTCACAAAAGCAGATACTCAAAATATGTGAGCATTTAAATGTATAGTCTAGAGCTCTAACCTAAAACAAAAAAGCTCAGTCAATCTGATACATATTAAAGTACCTAACTTTACTGTGCTGTGCGGAAACCATGGTAGGCTGTGGACAGGACAGGCCCAGAGGTGAACTTCATCCTACTCCATTAATTTGTCTAACGCCAGCCTGACTGCTACCCCAGTTTCAGTGGGCCTCCATGCATTTTGGTTCCCTAAGGATCATTAAACATCTCTCGCCTTCTTTGGACATATTTTCTCAGTTTTTCAAGACTATACTTTTTGTTACATTTTCTAATTTTTCAGTTGTTTCTATATGACTGTCATAAAATCTAGAAAATGTGTCAGTGGTTTGAGTAGTTTGCTCTTAAGGACACTCCTTTCCTTGTCCTCACTGTAGTTCTTTCTCACCAGTGCTCTGCTAGTGACCCTGGAGGATGTTATCTACAAAATGATGTCCAACAAGTTCCGAGTACTTTGGATCTGTGAGAGGCATTTAATCTCCATGCTATATTTATAATATAATGAGAAGTTGATAAGGGGTATCTTTTCCCCATATCATGAACAGGTTTAAGTACTTTCTGAGGGAGTATGATATGAATTTTACTTTTAACATTTCCTGATTAATGCTAGAACAATTCACAAGACATTTGACTTATTTGTTAAATTATTTACTATATATTGATTATAGTCAGCATAAATGTTTTCATAGCTGGCTTACCCTTGCGATGCTTATCATCTGTTGCTCTGAGTCTCTTTGAATAATGATTTTTTTTGCAGCTATAGAAATAACGAATGGGTACTGACAGAAGGAAAACCTGCTCAACAAGTGAAAACAGAAAAAGCAAAATGGTGTATTTTTAGCAAAATTATACTAAGGGAATCTAAGGTACCCCTTCTAACAATATTAAACATTACTTTTGTATTGTGTTTTACCATTCACAGAATGATTTTATGTGCATCACTTCTTTGAATCCCCACAGCCCTGTGAAGTATGCTTCATTATTAGATGTGCAGTGCCTTTATTCTCTAGAGGAAGCTACATCTAATGTTCTGAAATATGTGCTAACTGCTTATATTGTTTGTACAAATAATTTCAGTTTAGATAGTCACTTGTATATCATTACCTGGGAAAAATATGGGCAACAGCAGAACCAGGAGGCAGAAGTGTTGATGAAGGATTTAGGACAGAAAATTCATGTGCAGAAATTAATATAAGAATCCATTACTATATGGATATTTCTGATGCGTGAGCTTCAGAAATGAGGAAATCTAGCAATAACTATGGTAGGAAAAGTAGTAAATTTAAGAGCAATAAAATAAAAGTTAGAAAAAGGTGTGTTGCTTTAGCACTGTATTTAATGATATAGTAAGATGAAATGGTATGTATTTGTAAAAATACAACATATGATCAAAAGTTATGAAAATAACTTCTTTCCTGGGTCAGAGCTCATTCTATGTTATATAAAAGGGCCACAAACCACACAGAGAAATGCACTTAAAGAGAACTGGTATCGTAGCAATGACACTTTAGGAGTTAGACTCCCACCAGAAGTGGCTGTAATGCATCCATCAGTTACAGTTGGAATGCACTGAGGACAGTCAAGCAGTGCATCTGTGACCACTGTGCAATACAGGGATTACGAGGAAAAAGGAAATAGCCCTAGTGTGAACTGAAAATGAAATGGCTTTCCCCTTGGGATGAAACTGTTAAAAAGCAGTAAGAAAACTGTTCAGTATTAATGTGTAATAATTTTGAATCACTAAGTGCTAACTAGAAATTTGGAAATAAAAAGAAGTGCAATGAACTTAGTAGGATAATGTTGGTCTTATGTACTTTAAAACAGTGCCTCTCAGCCTTTCCCTAGTCACGGCACGTAGACAAACCATACTATGTGTATGACACACTGAGATAAACAGATGAGGCTGCCCATGGCCAGACATGTGACTTGCCCTGGGGCTCCGGTCCCCCTCTAGGTCCAGGGTGGCTTCCCAAGGGCTGAAGGGATCATAGAATCAAACCTCTGTTAACTCCTTTTTGGTACAACAATGCTATGGCACAGTGTTTAGAGGAGCTCTGCATTAAAAGTTGTCACTGAAATATGCACAATAACTCTCGCAACTGTATTGTGGTTTTGTCTACAACATTACAATTACATTAAAGTGTAAAATAAACTTTGTCAAGAAAATATCCATCAGACTGACCTAGGTCCCCACAAACGGAATTCTTAGGTCAGGTGTGGACTGAGATACGTCCAGAAAGCTAGTCTATGTTTTAGGCCAATTCTGGTAGAAAGGGTCCCTGGGAGCTCGAACCAATTTATGAAGTAACCTGATGTTTTAGATTACTTATATCCACATCCTATTTCTTAGTCAGTCTCCTTTAGAATAATGCATTCTGCAGGATATCTTGTGGTCTGGGAATAAATTAAGTCTGGGATAGTCTTGCTGGTTTAATCCAAAATGTAAGTGTGGATATAAGGTGCAGGGTAATAAAGAATTCGGCCAAGTGTTTCCAAAATCTATTATACTACTGTGATAAATCATTTCTAGTAAAGCCATTTCTCTGTAACATCCATTCTTTTAATACTGTGTATAAAGGACAAACACTTCATCCACAGAAAAAGGGAGAAAAAGAGTGAATGTATGTGTGTATGTGCACACGTGTGATCATTGTGTTAGATCAGGCACCGGCACACTACGGCCCATGGGACAAATACAGCCTACAACCTAGGCTTGTGAATAAAGCTTTTGGGACACAGACATACCCCTTCAATTACATATTTTCTAAGGCTGTTTTTCGTGCTATAATGGTAGACCAGAGACTGTATAGCCCAAAGAGCCAGAAACATTTATAATCCTGTACTTTGCAGAAAAAGTTTGTCGAACTCTGTGCTAGGTGATGGCACATAGAATAAGAAGATATAAGAAACTGCATACTAAGATAGAACTTTTCCCTTCTTAAAAAGATGCTACTAATCAAGCCAAAACCATATTAACATAACTATAAATTCAAAATGTAATAGAAAAAGAAAATGCTTTAAGAAATATGATATTTCAAGGCTGGATATCTAAACTACATTTATAAGTTTATATGCAAAGGTATGTGTATATTTAAATTTATTTACACAAACTTAAAAGCCAGTCATTATTTTGAATAGCATTTTATTTAGGTGAGTAATCAGATGAGCTTTTGATCATACCTGTGAGAATTTCCAAAGCTCTGCCAGGTGTGGTATTCTTCCATGAGATCAATATGATCCAATGTAGAATTATAGAAATCAGTATAAGGAATAAGGGGAGGATGAACCAAATTGTTTGCAGTATCTGTAAAGATAAATTCTAACATAATGATCTTTCCTAACATGTACATGATTCATTCTAATAATAAGAAGAACATTTTAATGCCCACCAGAAAGCTTTATCTAGAAATTCCTATTTTAAGCAATTGTAGTGCCAAATGAAAAGGTAGTTTTAAAATTGTGGTCAAAATGCAGCCAATAATTTCTTGCTTTAAAAAAAAAAACTTGAATCGTGGGGATTATAATCGTATAGTAAAGGGAGTACGCAGATGGCCAGCTATGCATCCTATTTCCCCATCAGGGTGTTCTCAGGGTCCGCAGGAATGAATGAAAGTTCTTGTATTCTTAGGAATCACTACTTAGCAGGTAGTATGCAGCTGAGAGCCATAAAACAGAATATTGCCCAATAAAATGCACAAAGCTTTTTCATGCTTATACATTAATTGTGAAATCCATTAGCAAAATAGAAAATAAATCACTACAGCTCTTCTCCTCAAAGGAATGGTTTAAGATGTAAGAATGCCTCTATAGTATTTTGAGATCCTTATGGAAATGTCCTTATATTTAACAAAAGAAAAGTAAAGATGATTGAATAATAAAACCTACTAAGTAAAGCCAACACTTTAGATGCTGATGGGATCCACCAGGAACACTTTGATATAGGTGGAAATTCTTCAGGCTTTGCAGGAAACAGGCGTAAAGAAATAAACTGCAGCAATCTCTCTACCAATTGTTTGAACCTCTTCTGGGATAATCTGGTAAAGATTTTGAAATAATTCCAATCAAAATTCACATTTTCTACTTTGGCAATATATTTGTTAGAGATCAAAGTTCATCCTTTATACATAAAATTTTAGACTATTCCCCCAAATTCTATTTCTTAAATTGCCAAAATTTTGAAAAGATGCAAAATCTTACCTCGAATATCATTTCTTAAATAAGAAATAAACACCAAAATTACTATAAAGTTAGCATTAAACATTTCACTTTTAAAGGCTTTTAGTATTCAGTCAATCCTCATTCACAGACTTTGTATTTGCAAATTCACCCATTCCCTACAATTTAATTCTAATCCCCAAATCAATAATTGTGGCGCTTTCGTGGTCATTTCATGGCTGTGCAAAGAGTGGCAAAAAATGGGAGTTGCTTATGCCGAGGCTGAACAAGGCCATGCTCTGCCTTCTTGTTTTAGCTCTCATACTGCAAACAAGTGTCCTTTATGCAGTCTACTTAGGGTCATGTTTTTCAAATTCTTGTGCTTTCTGTTAGTGATTCGGCTGTTTTAAAACGTCCCTTAACTATAGTGCTAAAGTTCTGTCTAGTGTTCCTAAGTAAAGAAGGATGTGATGTGCCTTATGGAGAAGGTACTTATGTCAGATAAAATTTGCTCAGACATGAGTTATGGTGCTGTTGGCCGTGAGTTCAATGTTAATAAAACAAAAATTTATATCAAATAGGTGTCTTTAAATAGAAATACAGATAAAGCAAGGTTATGTACTGATTGGTTGATAAAAATGTTGTGACCAAAGGCTCGCAGGAAGCTAACCCTGTATTTCACTGTTCACCAATTCAGTGTTCCCAGTAGCTTTATAGAACATAACTATTGTTAATAATAAGAATTAACCGTATTTAAGATTAATTTTGGGAATATTTAGCTTCTTTAGCTTTTATTAGTCATGGGGAAATGTAAATGTTAATGTAAGTATTGTTCTGTGGAAAAAAAGTACTGTACTTTTATAAATTGATATTGATGGCTAGTATGTTTTACAATGATGTTTTAGGTAAGGAAAAGGCATTGTGTAAATAATGGTAAAATTTATTGATAGGAAATAAAAAGACACAAATTAAAATAGTAATGTATGAGCAAATCCAGTCACCATCTTTGAGATATATGAAAAATCAATGATAGGAATGTGCTGTATAAAATGCAAAAGCAGTGGACAGAAATCTCAACAGCTGGCACAAGCAAAACGATTACTTACATACAAAACAGATCTTTAATGTATCCTCTATGTAGTACTAAAGAATATGCTTATAATTGGCTTCTGAAGCACTGTGAATTATAAGTATCATTTCTCAAGACCTGAAAACATTTAATATATTTTCTTATAAAGTTACTAACAAACTTAAAACTTTAAGATTATAAAAGTTCTTAATATCATAGAATAATTTACTTTTTAAACCAGTGAACTAGGAAATGATGGTCAGCTTCCACTAAGGTAGCTATCTGTCGTAGCAAGTGAGCATAGATGACATATGTAGATGTGTTATTAAATTGAGGATTCTGAAAAAGATATTAAAGATAATTGCGTTAAAATTTTGTTAACATGTAAAAGGAAAGACACTATGCTTAATGAGCTAAGTGGCGAATTCAGAAAACTAAACTTGAGATTATGAAATACTAGGTGAAATCCTTGAAAACAAGAATCTATTTGTTTAATTATTTAATTAACAGAGACTTGGATTTCCACTATGGTCCAGTGGCTTTGGAATTAAGACAGATCTGGGTCTGAGGGCTAATTCTACCACTTACTACTCTATATGCCCTTAGGAATGTTCCTTAAACTTTGATTCTCAACTTCCTCATCTGAAAAATGGGAATGATAGCATCTATCTTGGAGGTTGTTTTGAGTATTAAAAAAAACTGTATGTAAAGCACGTAGCTCACTGCCTGGTATAAATGGTGGCAATCACTACTATCCAACTAAACAAAAACCTGGCTCTTCTTTGATTAAAAAAAAAAAGGGGAGAGAGAATGCTAGAAAAATAAAAGCTGGTAATGAAACGTTTGCCATTGTGAAATGAGTTATTTGCATATTTCACAAAGAACAAGGGGAGAACCACATAATAGCTTCAGAGAACTTTTAAGCGTTAGAGTAGAGCTTGTAAACCAAGCAAAACCTCTAGTTATATTTCCAAAATCTAAAACTCCATCACAGTGTACATTTCAGAGCTCCATGGGAAAAATGAGTATTAGTGAACAATAAACCAAAATTGTAAAAAATAAAAGAGCACCATGTGTTTTTCAAAATTGACTTATGGTCAGGATGGTTCAAAATGAGGGAGTGACCCCAGATGATAAACTCATCAAGTGATAGCTCATAAGAACAAGATGTCATGAGCAGAGCTTACTGTTGACCAATATACTCACTTAAAAATTTGAGCTTCATGTTGTCACTTTCTAGCTTTTACTATTCTCCAGGTATATTTCCTCTTTTTTCTAGTTTTGTCTTTCTCCTCTTACCTCTTTACTTCCCTTCCTCTCCTTACATCCCTCAACCACCTCTTATCTATTTCCCCTTTTTTTGTTTCCTCTCTCCTCCTTCTTCTACCCCTATCTTCCATATTTCCTTTTATTGGACATAATATTGAACTAAATATCCTATCTTATTTAATATAATTTTTTCTTATCTTTAAATGAGATAATAATTTATATGAACATCTTTGGTAAATTGTAAAGAATAATACAAACATAGTATGCTAGCTATGGGAATAACGTACTTCTCAAAAAATTATAAAAACTAAAATTGCTTTTCATTTGTTTGGACCTTATTTTTTTTGTATCAATGAATCTGTATTTCTCAAGAGGAAAAAATTCATCATATTTGCTTTAGCAAATATAAACAACCACTTTGATTTTTCCATTAGAATTCTAGTTTAAACATTTATTGAAAATACACAGAAAAGTTGGAAACCCACTAATTGGGAAATAAAAGAAAGTTTTGGAGTCCCTTAAAAAACTAGTTACAAGAAAGGAAGTTGACTGGAGGAGGAAAAGTGCTTCCATTCTGTTTGTTCCAGAATCCCATAGCAGGAAGGCAAGTTAAAATATTAATCCTGGAGATAATTTAGCCTTCCACTGTTTATTTGTTATAGCTTTAATTCTCTGGTTACAAGTAATTATAATCTAAAAAAGTATCAAAAATGTTGCTCAAAATAATACTTAGTATTTGATATCATTTCACTTACACATGCATAGATTGAGATATGAATTACACCCTTCAACTATGTTTTTGCTTTCTTACCTGTAAAAGTATAAAATATGCTCTAAGATCATCTTTTGTTCGTGGACTGAAACAGAAATAATTGTAATTGATTAGAGATGAATGCTTAATCTTACAGTATCTAATAAAAAATTATCAATGTTTCTGTGAGAATTGACTTGATAAAAGCCAAAAACTAGACTTAAACCTGAAAACATAAATCATTGCCCAAAGTGTACTAGATGATCTTTACAAGATATAAAGCCACATCATCTGAAATATAAATATATAACATATGTATCACATTTTGAAATTGATATATATACACATGTATATATATAATTTTTAAATTAGCAGTAATATTTCTCTGTGGAAGAATTATCTTGACTGAATAATGATTTAAATTATTTAGGTTTAAATAAAATCTAAACTATTTCTTTCTATACTATTCTACATAATTGTCAGATTACTTTCTCAATAGGACTATTGTTTTGTTTTAGAAATTATATTTGAAAACATTTTAAAAAGCTCAAAGCAATTCATAAATATTAAAATTCCTGGTGATAGGAGAGTCCGTTTTTTGTTTTCCCATTTTATAGCTGTACCATGAAAACTTCCATTTTCCCGTTCTATGCACTAGTATTTTAGTACAGTATACAGTTTTGGGTACAGAAATTGTAGTTAAGATCACAGGCTCTTTTTTTTTTTTTTTTTTTTTTTTGCAGTACGCAGGCCTCTCACTGTTGTGGCCTCTCCCGTTGCGAAGCACAGGCTCCGGACGTGCAGGCTCAGCGGCCATGGCTCACGGGCCCAGCTGCTCCGCGGCATGTGGGATCTTCCCGGACCGGGGCACAAACTCGTGTCCCCTGCATCGGCAGGCGGACTCTCGACCACTGCGCCACCAGGGAAGCCCCACAGGCTCTTTTGCCAGACAGCCTGGGTTCTAATTCTGACTCAGGCACTTACTGTGTTAACTTGGGCAATTTCTCTGTAAATTAGTTTCCTCAAGTGTGAAATGAAACTAATCATATTACCTATTTCACAGGATTGTAGTGAAGATTCAATGAGAAATACATACAAAACCATTTGAAAGGTGCCTAGCCCATAGTAAATAGTCAATAAACTGTAGATCTTGTTGTCGTTATTATAAATCCAAAATAAAACAAGATTTTGGGGTAAAGACCACATGATCCTTTGATAAGTAAGTTGCATCAAATTATTTTAATCTGTCTCCGGCACACATTTGAGGAGCAGGGGTTAGAAAGCTGTGTGAGCATGCTTGGAGGGGATTGAGGTCCCAGCAGTTTCGGACCACTGGACTTCCCCACTCTCCTAAGTGTTCACTTTACATTCCAAATTTTCCCCTTCATTTTCAACGAAGCATTATGTATTCAACCAGAAACATAAAATTCAAGGAAAATGCAAAAGTGTTACTAGAATGATAAACTAGGAAAATACTGTTAAGTTAAAAATCACATGAAAAATACAGTATGATTTCAATTGTTTTAAAAAGATGACTAGAAAAAAACTGCAAAATGTTACATTTTTACTTTTTTAGACTACCTTGACTTTTCTCAATTTTCTATAAAAACCACAATTTTCTCTGAAAATTGGAACAATGTTATTAAAATATATAGGGTACATTTAACATTATAGTTAAGAACTCTAGTTTGGTATTTTCAAATTGGGCTTAATATAAACATTTAAATTATAATTTAATGGTATTATTTGGCTTTAATAGAAGCTATCATTTAAATTATAATGTTAAGTAATACCAATTTAAATCATATGTACTTTTAAAAGTATATTTTTGTGTTCTGCATATTCACAGTTCAAAACATTATCAATTACACTGTCCATCATTCCTTACATAACAATTCAATATTTAGTTCCAGGAAAAAATATTTCAGTAGCTAAATTTACTTCTCTTATATTAGAAATAAGAAAAATTTTGCTCTGCTACCAGAAAGCCCAAGGCTAAATTTAACGCCCATATTATTTCATTCTAGGTGACTGATTTAAATACCCATCTTATTTTTGTAAAGCACATATATCTGTACATGACAGATCTTATATACAATTTTAAAGAATTCACAGATCCTCTGAAGCTCACCTGTGGACCATCCTGAGAAGTCATAAGTCTCAAGTTAAAAAGCTTTGTTATAAATGGTTTATAATTTCATTCTGATCTATGTTTTTATTGTAGCAACTAAAATCTTTTCTGAGAGTAAAACACATACGTATATATTAAAGATGGGTGAGCTGTGTATATTAACCATCTATACTGATTAGCCAAATATTAGTTTCAGTTACCCTTTCCATTCTCGTAACAGGCTGTTAATGATTCCCTTTAATACTGTCTTCTGAATGTCTTGAGGCTGTAGGCAAAAGAAAATCATGAAATAATTAGGATTAGCTATTTAGGTGACTTTTATATGTTAATTATATTTACAGATCTGTTTCAATAGTTAAAACCAGACTTGATGACCAAGGACTACCACTTAACGGTAGTCTCAATTTCACATCTGAGAGATTATAATGAGAATGCTCCCTGGGATGTGCACTGTACAACCTGCACAAACATACATGGTGGCTGTTTGATGACTACCATCAGTTTTATATAACACTGAAAACAGAAAAAGAAAAACAATTTCACTTTCTCTGGATTGACAGGATAAAATCATGAACATAAGTCTAAGAATAGCATGTTTAACAATATAAAATGACTGCATACGTTTTGGACATATTTAGTCCTACCAATTAAGCCCACAATTCATTATTAAGTACAACCAAATTATGTTCAATAAAAAAATAACAAGATAAAGATTTTTTGTTATAGGATCCAAAAAAGGTACTAAATAACATTTTTTATAGTTTAATAATTCAAATACTAAAAAAAGTTAATTACTACCAAACATGTCCCATAAGAATGAATGAAAACACATCTAGATGGTGCTTTTAGTTTATAAGAAGTAACGACTAAAACCTTCATTAACTAGAAGCTCCAAACAGTCATTAAAACTTCTCTGTCATATTGTTATATGAAAGGGGCAAACGTCAAGAAAACAAGCATATATCATGGATTTATTTAAAAAAAAAACATAATCATCACTTCTAAGACATGTCTGTCAGCACTCATTCAGCCTAGCACCTTTCTTAATATACTTATTTAATACATCATTCCTTTCTCCTCCTCTGCTTGCAGTGACCCTTCACACCCAGCAGGCAAACAGCACCCCAGAGCAATGGAAGGCTGCAGGAGAAAAATCACACAAATGTGCTGACTAGACACACTGAGTTTATGTCACAAATCTCAAAAGGACACTCAACACCACTGACAGTCCTTCAACATTTCCCTAGTTCATCTACTTCCCTGCTCTCCAAGACAACTATTTCAAACCTTTTTCTCATTCCTCAAACCTCCAACACCTCCTTCCCATCAACACTCTCGGCTCTGATCTTGCCACACACTTTAGAGAGAAAACAGATGCACCCAAATGAGAACAGATTCATCTTGCCACTATTATTCTAATCATTTACCTGCACTACAACTGACCAAGCCCAACCCCCTCACTTGAGCCCTATGCTCCATACTCTCTCACCTTGTCAAGGACCTGGTTATTCAGTTTTCTTCTATCTCCCCCATACCATCCATTTCTTCCACACTACGAGGTCATTCCCATCAGTAGAACACTACATCCTAATACCATCTGCACGGATGTGTCTCTGCATTTTCACTCTTCTCCACCCTGATCTATGCCCTAAGAGGCTGACTACTAAGGACTGCATCAACCAGACTCCTTTGCCTTTTTTTGCCTTCTGGTTGGATTCAGCCATAGGGAACACTGACAGAAGAGGGAAGAGAGGAAAGTTGGGGTATTTATTCCCCCAACGCCCTCCCTTCAAGGTCACCATGGGCTGGCTATGCCCCTCATCTCCTGTAAGGCAGCCCTCTCCCCGACAGCTCATCTCCAGATTCACTCTACTGTACTACTCCTGAGGGCCTCCCTTGTTCTGCTAATACTTTTGTAAACAGTCCTCTCCAGGTTACCAGTTAGAGTGTGTCATCTGTTTCCTGCCAGGACCCTGGCTAATATATTGCTCATGCTAAAAACCTTTCATTTGGACCCATGTACTCTTTCAGCTAACCCTTAATTTCTCTGCTTCCCTTCACAGCAAAACTCTCCAAGAGCTGTCTGTATTCACTATCTCTACTTCCTCTCCTCTCATGGTCCCTTCAACCCATTCCAAGTAGGCTTTGTTTCCACAACTTCACGGAAATGGCTCTTATTAAACTCAGTCATCAATTATTCACCTTATCAAAGACAGTGCTCAATTCTCTGTCCAAATCTTACTAAATCTCTCAGCAGCATTTGACAGGATTAATTATTACCTCTTTGAAACACCTTTTTTCTCTCTGCTGATGGCTGAGCCCTATCCATCTAATTAAATGGCAATACCATCCACTCAGTTTCCTTCTTCCCTCAAGTCCCACATCCAGTCTACAGAAGTATGTTTAGCTCTGTTCCATAATATACTCAGAGTCTGAATATGTCTCACTAGTTGCACTGCCAAAACCCTAGTCCAAACACTGACCCTCGTTTAGGTTTCAGCAATGCCTTCCTAACTCCTTTCTCTTGCCCCACTATAGACCATCCTCCACATAACATCCAGAGAGATCTTTCTAAACTATAAATCATGTCCGTCATCCCTTTGTTCCCAGCTTAAAATCTTTCAATGACTTTCAATTATAATTACAATGAAATTCAAACTCACATGGCCACAGAGAGCCCCCTGGATCAGGAGAATCAACATATCCTGGAGCTTGTTAGAAACACAAATTTGGGGGCTCTATGCTAGACCTACTGAATACTGAGAAGCCTTTTCTGTGATTCTGATACATGCTAAAATTTGAGAACCACTGATCTACAGATTCAATGTAATTCCAATACAACCAAATAATTTACCTCCTTTTGCTGAGTCAGTAAAGCATGATTTTTTATCTTAGCAAGCCTTTAAATAAGGACTGAACGTAAAAGTACTTTCTACTGAATTTTCATTTAATTAGAAAAATATAAGAATAAAATAATCTAACTCTCTGAGAATTTCAACTAAATTTACCAAAAATTATATCAGAGTTTCTCATGTAATTATGTTACAAGGTGAGTTTTACAATATTTGTCTGGCTGCTTTTAAAACACAGAAGAGTCAAACAATTATGCTATTTGCATGTGTTCATAAATAATACTTACAGTATTAAGTAAGGCATCATATACAGCATTCACAAATTTAGCATTAATCCCAGAGTCTTCGATAGTATTAAACGAGGCAGAGGCATCTTTCTGCAAATTCAATTAAAGAACCAAGTGTATATAACATTTTAAGAACTAATCTAAGTAATATCTGAACCATAACTATTCCTACATAATTTCTAATATGCCTAGTATGATGATAAAAAAGGACTGTCAGGGCAAGATTGCTAAAAATAAATATATAAGGGTTATTTTAATAACTTTCTGTTTTAAAACTGAAAGAATGGAGTCAAACATTAACATTAGTACAAATAAAAACAATCTTTAAGATATCACTTAAGTAATACTTATTTGTGATACATACAATTTCAGAATTAATACCTATTTATGTTTGCTTAAACAGCTGCTTAAGCCAATACGGGTGGAAAAAGAAGTTAATTTATAGTATATTTTTTTGGAAAATTTAAACTAAAAGTGAAAAATGTGCTTTACGTATCATTACCTTAAATGCAGCATTTAGTTCCGGGAAAGAATCAAACATTGTGAGATAAAAATCATGTACTGTTTTCCAATCTCCTGATGACTTAGCTTTTTCTACATCTTCCCTAAAATAAAAACATTTATTAACCATAACAGATAAAAATGTTATTCAGATAAAATAGCATTAATTCTTTATAGATAAATGTCACCCAACATGCAACTTGAAATAATGAAGCTGAATACAGAAATATGTTCCAGTTAATGTAAAGGTAGCTTATGAATTTATAATTCTTAATTGCATTAAGATATTAATCCAGCTTCAACTTCCCCATTTATTTGCTTTTTAAAAAGTTAATTTTTGACATGCTCCTTACAATTATCACTCTTCCGTTCCTTCACTTCATAGCCAAATTTCTTGACAGATTTTGTTTACATTCTGTCCCTACCTTCTCTTTCCCACTTAGTCCTTCAAGTGTCCATTTGGGTTTTTTTAGTAGTTTTTACTAACATGGTTTTTATGATTTATATGTCACGTTCTATTATTTTATTACCACCTTTACCTCCTCTTGACTGTTTTTCTTTTTTAAAATTAATTAATTAATTTATTTTTGGCTGTGTTGGGTCTTCGTTGCTGCACGTGGGCCTTCTCTAGTTGCGGCGAGTGGGGGCTACTCTTGGTTGTGGTGTGCGGGCTTCTCACTGTGGTGGCTTCTCTTGTTGTGGAGCATGGGCTTTAGGAGCGTGGGGTTCAGTAGTTGTGGCATGTGGGCTCAGTAGTTGTGGCATGTGGGCTCTAAAGTGCAGGCTCAGTAGCTGTGGCACACGGGCTTTGTTGCTCCACGGCATGTGGGATCTTCCCGGACCAGGGCTCAAACCCGTGTCCCCTGCATTGGCAGGCAGATTCTTAACCAATGTGCCACCAGGGAAGTCTCTCTTGCCTGTTTTGACTCATTTTCTCTTATTTAGTGTCTTTTGCTGTAATATTATCTATCTCTTACTGGTTAATTATATGTTTGTTTTCACCTTCAACTTGAGACATGTAGTCTTTTGTGTCTTCACTCTTGGCTAATACTTTATAATGAGCCACAAGTTCAATTAATTTCTCACACAAAAATATTAAATTATGTAAAGTGCTGACATGCAGATGACTATGTGTCTACATGTAACAGTGAGCCGAAACTTACAGAAAATCTTTCATAGTTTTCGGCTGAACGGGAAGGATGGGTTCTGGAAGAACTGGGGTCTTCATTTCAGATGATAAAGCATCTATAGAGGTGCGCTGTTTCTGTCTAACATCAAGGCAAATTGGTGGTAGGTCTCTCACTGTGAAGGATAAAAAAGCTTTCAATGTAATTGATCATAAAATCTTTCCAAATTATAAAATGCCAGGCTAACTCAACACGAACAGAAAACAACGGATTATTTTGTATTGCATTCCCTTGGGATCATATAACAGAAAAACCCAGCACACTGAAGGGCACTTACTGGAGGGTCTGTTGCCACCTACCCAACTTCACCCATAGCAGATAAATTAGGCTGTATCTGACATTAAAAGTTATCTGTAGATACAATACAGAGTTTTTCTTTCATCGCCTCCCTTCCCATAAATTTTCTTTCAGGGATTATTTCAGTGAGACTAGATGTTTTTAGTGTTTATTAGCTTTTGAATACACTTGCCCCTTTAATGATGTGGAGTTTGGGCACCGATCCCCCATGTAACTTTACAGTTGGCCCTCCACATCTGTGGTTCAGCACCTGCGGATTCAACCAAACACAGATTCTGTAGTACTGTACTATGTATTTATTGAAATTTATTGAAAAAGTCAGCACATTAAGTGGACCCACCCAATTCAAAACCATGTTGTTCAAGGGTCAATTGTGTATGTACATCATTTATTGACATCCTCTGCAATTCTTTATTGGAGTTTTAGCATTTTATCATCAATTTGCATGAACATTTTATGTATGTTTCTTTTTTTCCAAATATCCACCAGTTCATCGTTTGCCTTTTTGTTGCATTTTATAACCTTATAATTGTAAAATAAAACAAACACAGAAAAATCTCACAAAACAAATGTATGGCTTAATGAATTACTATAAGGCAAACACCTCTGAAACCACTAACCAGTCAAGGAATAGTGCTACCAACCCTTTCTTGTTCTGCCTATTCTAATTTTAATTTCTCTCAGTTTCTTTTTATCTCTTTCCTCATTTCTTTTTAAAATTTTAAATACTTCCTTCTTCTCATCTTCTAGTTCTCTTAAGGCATTATCTGTTACATTTGTCTGCTTTTGTGTTCCTTCTAGTTTATTTCTAAAATTTAAAAACAATCTAATTATTTCCTTTATTGCCACCTCACTTTTCATTTTTTGCAATTCTGATTTATGGCATTCTTTCAAGTGTCATATCATTTTCTTAATGAGCTTTAGCTCATTTTGAAATAGTATTTTATCTATTTTTGTGGGCATGTGTTTCTGATGTGCTCCCATTGTTCAAGTGGCTGTTATTCTGTTTCTTATTCTTTTTTATTATAATACAATTTTGTAATTAAAAATTATAGAATTTGACCTTGTTTCTTTTCTGTAGCCAATTTTATTTGAAATTAATCTTCCCAAACTTTCAGAAGGAGGTGTAGCACCCCCTTTTTTTGTTTTTATGTAGAACTCAAATACATGGTAGTTTCTTTCTGGGATTTCCAGGCCCTGTTTCCCTCTTCCACTTTTGTTCAGGTGATCTCTGTCTTTAATCTTTATTGTCCCAGTGATGCTCAAATTTGATTCTAATTTCAGAATGCGCCCCTCTGCCCCCCTTCCTGGAAGGGATCCCTAGTTTGGAGAATTCACAGGGGTTACCTGCTCCCTTCAGATCTCAGCATGGGCCCTCTGTATTCACCTGTTCTTGGCAAAACCCCTCCCAGTTTCAGCTTTTGTTCTCAAACTGGGCTCCTGAGCTTTCCAATGAATACCTGTTGCTTATTCATTTCTTTTCTTTCTTTTTAACATCTTTATTGGAGTATAATTGCTTTACAATGGTGTGTTAGTTTCTGGTTTATAACAAAGTGAATCAGTTATACATATACATATGTTCCCATATCTCTTCCCTCTTGCGTCTCCCTCCCTCCCACCCTCCCTATCCCACCCCTCTAGGTGGTCACAAAGCACTGAGCTGATCTCCCTGTGCTATGCGGCTGCTTCCCACTAGCTATCTGTTTTACGTTTGGTAGTGTATATATGTCCATGCCTCTCTTTCACTTTGTCACAGCTTACCCTTCCCCCTCCCCATATCCTCAAGTCCATTCTCTAGTAGGTCTGTGTCTTTATTCCTGTCTTACCACTAGGTTCTTCATGACCTTTTTTTTTTTTTTATTTCTTAGATTCCGTATATATGTGTTAGCATACGGTATTTGCTTTTCTCTTTCTGACTTACTTCACTCTGTATGACAGACTCTAGGTCCATCCCCCTCAGTACAAATAACTCAATTTCATTTCCTTTTATGGCTGAGTAATATTCCATTGTATATATGTGCCACATCTTCTTTATCCATTCATCTGATGATGGACACTTAGACTGCTTCCATGTCCTGGCTATTGTAAATAGAGCTGCAATGAACATTTTGGTACATGACTCTTTTTGAATTATGGTTTTCTCAGGGTATATGCCCAGTAGTGGGATTGCTGGGTCGTATGGTAGTTCTATTTGTAGTTGTTTTTTTTTTTTGCGGTACGCGGGCCTCTCACTGTTGTGGCCTCTCCCCTTGCGGAGCACAGGCTCCGGACGCGCAGGCTCAGTGGCCATGGCTCACGGGCCCAGCCGCTCCGTGGCATGTGGGATCTTCCCGGACCGGGGCACGAACCCGTGTCCCCTGCAGCGGCAGGCGGACTCTCAACCACTGCGCCACCAGGGAAGCCCTATTTGTAGTTTTTTAAGGGATCTCCATACTGTTCTCCATAGTGGATGTATCAATTTACATTCCCGCCAGCAGTGCAAGAGTGTTCCCTTTTCTCCACACCCTCTCCAGCATTTATTGTTTCTAGATTTTTTGATGATGGCAATTCTGACCGGTGTGAGATGGTATCTCATTGTAGTTTTGATTTGCATTTCTCTAATGATTAATGATGTTGAGCATTCTTTCATGTGTTTCTTGGCAATCTGTATATCTTCTTTGGAGAAATGTCTATTTAGGTCTTCTGCCCATTTTTGGGTTGGGTTGCTTGTTTTTTTTGTTATTGAGCTGCATGAGCTGCTTGTAAATTTTGGAGATTAATCCTTTGTCAGTTGCTTCCTTTGCAAATATTTTCTCCCATTCTGAGGGTTGTCTTTTCGTCTTATTTATGGTTTCCTTTGCTGTGCAAAAGCTTTTAAGTTTCATTAAGTCCCATTTGTTTATTTTTGTTTTATTTCCATTTCTCTAGGAGGTGGGTCAAAAAGGATCTTGCTGTGATTTATGTCATAGAGTGTTCTGCCTATGTTTTCCTCTAAGAGTTTGATAGTTTCTGGCTTACATTTAGGCCTTTAATCCATTTTGAGCTTATTTTTGTGTATGGTGTTAGGGAGTGTTTTAATCTCATACTTTTAAATGTACCTGTCCGGTTTTCCCAGCACCACTTACTGAAGAGGCTGTCGCAGATGACATGATACTCTACATAGAGAATCCTAAAGATGCTACCAGAAAACTACTAGAGCTAATCAATGAATTTGGTAAAGTAGCAGGATACAAAATTAACGCACAGAAATCTCTGGCATTCCTATACACTAATGATGAAAAATCTGACAGTGAAATTAAGAAAACACTCCCATTTACCATTGCAACAAAAAGAATAAAATATCTAGGAATAAACCTACCTAAGCAGACAAAAGACCTGTATGCAGAAAACTATAAGACACTGATGAAAGAAATTAAAGACGATACAAATAGATGGAGAGATATACCACGTTCTTGGATTGGAAGAATCAATATTGTGAAAATGACTCTACTACCCAAAGCAATCTACAGATTCAGTGCAATCCCTATCAAACTACCACTGGCATTTTTCACAAAACTAGAACAAAAAATTTCACAATTTGTATGGAAACACAGAAGACCCCGAAGAGCCAAAGCAATCTTGAGAACAATAAATGGAGCTGGAGGAATCAGGCTCCCTGACTTCAGACTATACTACAAAGCTACAGTAATCAAGACAGTATGGTACTGGCACAAAAACAGAAATATAGATCAATGGAGCAGGATAGAAAGCCCAGAGATAAACCCACGCACATATGGTCACCTTATCTTTGATAAAGGAGGCAAGAATATACAGTGGAGAAAAGACAGCCTCTTCAATAAGTGGTGCTGGGAAAACTGGACAGGTACATGTTGCTTATTCTTAAGCTCTCTTGTTCTCAGGTCCATCAAACAGCCCAGATGCTTTCTTCTGCTTACACCATAGAGATCTTCTGATTTTGGTGATCTGTCCTGCTATCTTTTGGGGCTTATGGGAATACCTTATGAGCTAATTTTATGGTAAATGATGTCCATGATGTTTAATTCTGCTATATAAGTGGTGTGCATGTTTCTTTGGGGAGTCAGGAAGATTAAAAAACAATGCCGCTTCTGCTGCTACCTTCACAAAATCTTTTTGCCTTTTAATTTTATTTCTGAAAACAGAAAAGTATTTAAATAATACTTTTATTAGTTTAATGTTATCAACCTATTCCTTTAGTATTTTTTATGATTAGTAAGCCAAGCCTTCTCTCTCTAGAGATCAGATAACCTTGTATCTATTTTAATTTGTTTTCTTCATTATAGTACTTGTGAAGGATACACTTACCACATTGCCTCGCAAAGAGTAAATGCTCAATAAATGTTCTCTATCATTTCTAGAATTTATTTTATTATATAAGAGGTAATACAATATAAAATATAAGTATTTTTTCCTAAATGGCCCATTTCAGAATATCGTTTACGAAAGTATGTCATTACACAATGTTTTTTGATACTCTTATCATATATTAAGTTCTTTTATATATGGGCCTCTATTATTGGGCTATGCATATGATTCCACTGACCTGTTTATTATTATACCAAACAATTTCAATTACTATAGTTTAATAATATCTATCAATACCTGGTAAGGCAGTAGGCTTGGTGAGAGATGGTTGGTGGCTGGGGCCAGAGCGGTGGTAGTAGAACTGATGAGAAATGGTTGGATTTGTGACATATTCTGCATATAGAATTAATAGGATATGCTGTTGGAAGGTATATTGGCAGAAAGGTAGAAATGCCAGAATCTGTTAAAAGAAAGATGAGCCAAAGATGACTGATAATTTAGCCTCACCAACTGGGTGAACGGTGAGACCATTTACTGAAATGGAGAACACTAGAACACTAGAGAAAGTTTTTTGGCATGGGGGAGTGGGGCTGGGGGAGGAGTCAAAAGTTTTCTTTTGGCCCCATTAAAGGTAAGATGCTCATGAGACATCTAAATGCAGATGTTGAGTAGATATGAATCTTGAGTTCAGGGAAGTGTGAAGGTTTATAGCTCAGTTAAAATGCTCCATTAATGAGATTCCTAAGGAGAGTGTAAATAGAGAAGAAGCCTGAGAACTCAGTTCTGGGGACTGAGCCCTGGAGCAATCCAACACTGGAAGCTAATTAATTCTCCCTCTTTTATTTCAGAGTGAAAATATTAAAGGCTTGACTTTTATTTTGAATATAGCTCTAGTCTTATAATTCATCATGCAGTATTCTCATAGTTGCTATTTTCTAAACCTATAAGTTCAGTTTTAATTTTTTTAATGTCGAAATTAAAGAATCTATTTAAAAATTTTTTTCACTCAGTATGCTTAAATTTCTATTATTAATTCTAGTTTTGTGCCATTGCGGTCAAGGAATATAAACTTAACAATTCCTCATATGAATAATTTACTGAAAACAACTCTGTCCATGTATTATGAAATTTTGTTTTTTAAAAGATTTATATTCTATTTGAAGGGGACAAAGTGAGTTAACTACAGCAAACATCATAATTTATGGAGAAATATTACAAACATTCTCTTTTAAATAAGGACTGGAATAACATGGGAATAAAGGTACTATCAGCACATTTATTCAACACTGTACTGGAGGTCCTAGCATGTATAAAGACAGAAAAGAGATTTTAAAGACTCAGGATTAGAAAGGAAGATAAAACACTGTCGTTTTCAAATGATTTGATTATAAACACAGACAAATCCAAAAGAATCTACAATTAGAAATAATAGAGGAGTTTAGCAAGGTGGATGGATTAAAAAAAATCAATATATAACAGTCAACTGCATTTGTAAACACCAGCAACAAACAACTAGAAAATACAATTTTTAAAAATTTGTAGAACTATTAAAAATTAAGTACTAATAAATAAATTATAAATCTCTGTAGAGAAAATACTAAAACTTTGTTGAGAGATTGAAAAAAACATCTAAACAAATAGAAAGCAATACCATGTTATGGCTAGAAATGCTGACGATCATAAAGAAGACAATTTTTCTGAACTGTTCTTCAGATTCAATGCAATTCAATAAAAATCCCAGCAATATTTTGGAACTTGCTGATTCTAAAAGTCATAGAACTGATTCTAAAAGTCATATGGAAGACAAAGTGCACAAGAATAGCTAAAGCATTTCTAAAGCAACACGAGTAAGAAGTGGGGACCTTGCTCTACCAGATATCAAAAATTTTGAGCTTAGAGTAACTAAAGCAGTGTTTTACTGACACAGGATTAGATAAGTTGACCAGTGGACTAGAGAACCCAGAATCATATCCATCCACACATGAAAGTTCAATATATGAAATATATGGCAGATCATTGGAAGAAAGAAAGGATTTGAAAATATGGTTAACCACATGGGGAAAAAATGAAGTTGGATTCCTATCTCATACCTTAAAAACTAGGAATAGGAAAATCCTTCTGATTTGGGGACAGAGAAATGTTTCTTTAAGAGAAACTAAAAAGTGCAACTATAAAAAACAGACATTTTTGACTATGTTAAAATTAAAAACTTCTGATCATCAAAGATATCTTGAATTAAAAATATAACTTACAAGTTGGAGGGAAAATCTGAAACACATACAACAAAGGATGAGCACCAAGAATAGAGAGATATTTCCTAAAAATCATCGAGAAAAAGAGAAATAATCCAATAGAATAATGTGCAGAAGAATCAAACAGGCATTCTAGAGAAAGAAACACATATACCATACACACATCAAAAGACATTCAGTCTCATTAGTGATTAAGAAAATGCAAATAAAGAACATGAGACACAATCTTATATCCACTCAACTGGCAAGGATTAAAAAGTATGATAATGTTAGAGAGGATGTAGATTAATTTGATATTTCACGTATTGTTGGTAGGTGTATTAACTTCCACAAACACTTTAAAAAACTGAAAAGCAGGGCTTCTCTGGTGGCGCAGTGGTTGAGAGTCCGCCTGCTGACGCAGGGGACGTGGGTTCGTGCCCCGGTCCGGGAAGATCCCACATGGCGCAGAGCGGCTGGGCCCGTGAGCCATGGCTGCTGAGCCTGCGCGTCCGGAGCCTGTGCTCCGCAACGGGAGAGGCCACAACAGTGAGAGGCCCGCGTACCGCAAAAAAAAAAGGTAATCATTTCCAGCAATTCACTCCTAAACACATGTCCAAGAGAAATTTTGCATAAGTACATCAGAAGACATATACAAGAATATTCACAAAAGTATTGTTTCAGGAAAAAAAAATCTGAAAATAATCCAGTTATCCATTACTCAGAGAATTGAATACATTGTGGTATATTTAGACAACACAGTATTTACACAGCATGCAGTGGAAATAAACTATGACACTGTAATATGTTATATTATACTATATTATACTATTTCATATCCCTATTATTAAAATAAAGCAACCAATAGAACTCTGCACGGACCAAGGTCAGTGTCACGAACCAGAATTGTGATTAATCAAATTCTGTACATCTGAGGATCAAAAAACTGTTTTTCCCTAAACTTCTAGAGTTGCCATACTTAATTTTATAATTAAACTTTTTAAATTTTGAGATAACTGTAGAATCCCATGTAGTTGTAAGAAATAATACAGAGACATCCCATGTACCCCTGACACAGACAGTCAGATATAGAACATTTCATCACCGTGTTGCCCTCATGGTGCCCTTTATAGCCACACCTACTTCCCCCTGTCTCCACCTTGCTTAATCCCTGGCAACCACTAATCTGTTCTTTCATGACTATAATGTTGTCATTTCAAAAGTGCTATATAAACAGAATCACATATATGTAACCTTTTGGGATTGGCTTTCTTTTACTCAGCATAATTCTCCAGAGATTCATCCAGGTTGTTGCATGTATGAACAGTTTATTCCTTTTCATTGCTGAGCAGTAATCCATGGTTGTACTACAGTTTATTTAACCATTCACCCACTGAAGGACATCTGTTTGGAGTTACTATGAGTAAAGCTGCTATAAACATTCGTGTATAGGTTCTTGGGTGAACTTTCATTTCTCTGAGATAAATGCCCAGGAGGGCAATTGCTGGGTTAAATGGTCATTGCATGTTTAGTTTTTAAAGAAGAGCTGGAGGAATCATGTTCCCTGACTTCAGACTATACTACAAAGTTACAGTAATAACAGTATGGTACTGGCACAAAAACAGACACACAGATCAATGGAACAGGATAGAAAGCCCAGAAATAAACCCACACACTTACGGTCAATTAATCTACAACAAAGGAGGTAAGAATATACAATGGAGAAAAGACAGTCTCTTCACTAAGTGGTGATGGGAAAACTGGGAAAGCTAAATGTAGAAGAATGAAATTGGAACATTCTCTAACACCATATACAAAAATAAACTCAAAATGGATTAAAGACCTAAGTATAAGACTGGATACTGTAAAACTCCTAGAGGAGAACATAGGCAGAACACTCTGACATAAATCACAGCAATATTTCTTTGGGTCTGTCTCCTAGAGTAATGGAAATAAAAACAAAAATAAACAAATGGGACCTAAAAGCTTAAACACTTTTGCACAGCAAAGGAAACCATAATATGAAAAGACAACCTATGAAATGGGAGAAAATATTTGCAAGCAATGCGACTGACAAGGGATTAATTTCCAAAATATACAAACAGCTCACACAGTTTAATATCGAAAAAAACAAACAACCCAATGAAAAAATGGGCAGAAGACCTAAATAGACATTTCTCCAAAGAAGCCATACAGATGGGGGCAGCAGGCACATGAAAAGATGCTCAGTATCACTAATTACTAGAGAAACGTAAATCAAAACCACAATGAGGTATCACCTCACACCACTCAGAATGGCCATCACCAAAAAGTCAGATTTTACAATTTTTTCCTTTTATGAATTGTGCTTTTGGTGTCAAGACTAAGAACTCTTTTCTAGCCCTAGATCCTGAAGATTGTCTCCTATTGTTGTTTTTTTTCCCTAAGTGTTTTATAGTTTTACATTTAAGTCAGTTATCCATTTTCAGTTAATATTTGTATAAGGTGTGAGATCTGGGTCGATATTTATACATGTTCAATTACTCCAGTACCAACTGTTGAAAAGGCTATCTTTCTTCTATTGAATTGCTTTTGCTCCTTTGTCAAATTGTAACTGGGCATATTTACATGGGTTTATTTCTGGGCTCTCTATTCTATTCCACTGATCCCTGTATTTATCCCTCCACTAATACCTCACAGTTTTGATTACTTGTAGCTATATGGTAAATCTTGAAATCAGGTAGACTGATTTCTCCCACTTTATTCTTTTTCAAAATTGTTTTTCTAGTTCCTCTGCCCTTCCACATAAATTTGAGAATAATTTTGTCTATAGCTGCTAAAAAAAGAAAAGAAAAGGTTTATGGGATTTTGATACAAATTATATTAAATTTGTATATCAATTTGGGGAGAATTGGCATCTTTACTACATCGAGTCTTCCCATCCCTGAACACAGTATGTCTCTCCACTTATTTAAGTCTTTTAAAATTTCTTTCATTAGCAATGTGTAATTCTTAGCATATAAGTCTTGTAATGCTTGCTAGATTTATACTTAAGTATTTTATTTTTTAATGTGATTATAAATGATATATATTTTAAATTTCAGTGTACATGTATTTATTGCTAACATAAACACAATTGGTTTTTGTATGTTATATCCTTCAACTTACTAAACTCGTCTATTAGTCCTAGGAGTTTTGTTGTTGATTTCTGGGGACTTTTTTATGTAGATAATTATGTCATCTGCACATAGGGACAGTTTTATTTCTTACTTTCTGATCTGGATGGCTCTTCTTTGTCTTGCCTTATTTTGCTGACTAGAACTTCCAATGCTATGTTGAATAAGGGTGGTGAGAACAGACATCTTTTTGCATTGTTCCCAATCTTAAAAGGAGAAAGCATTTAGTCTTTCACCATTAAGTAAAATGTTAGCTGTACATTTTTTATAGATGCTCTTTACCAAGTTAAGGAAGATCTCCTCTATTCCTATTTTTTGAGACTTTCTTTTTGTTTTATGTTTTATTTTTATTTTTTTACCATGAATGGGTGTTGAATTTTGTCAAATGCTTTTGATATAATCACATGATTTGTATTATTGGACTGCTAATATAGTAAATTACATTGATTGATTTTCAAATATGGAAACAGTTTGCATTTCTGGAATAAACTCCACTTGATTATGGTGTATAATTGTTTTTATATATTGCTGAATTCTATTTGCTAATATTTTGTTAAAGATTGGTCTATAATTTTTTTTTTACTATACTTGTTTGGTTTTGGTGTTGGAGTAACATTAGTTTCATAAAATGAAATGGGAAATGTTCTCTCCTTACCTACTTTGGGAAGAGACTGGATAAAATTGGTGTTAATTCTTTTCTGAACATTTGGTAGAATTCTCCAGTAAAACTGTCTGGACCTGATTTCTTTTTTAAGAGTTTTAAAATTATGAATTCAATTTCTTTAATATTTATAGGGCTATTCAAACTATATACTTCATACTGGATGAGCTGTGGTAGTTTGTATTTTTTTGAGGAATTGGTCAATTTCACGTAGGTTGTCAAATTTATGCAGAGTTGTTTGTGGCATCCCCCGCCCACCCTTTTTACTGCCTGTAGGGTCTGTTGTGATATCCCATTTCATTTGTGATATCGATGAGCTACGTCTTCTTTTTGTCAATTTTATGACAGAAGTTTGTCAATTCTATTCATTTGTTAAAAAAAAGCCCAGCTCTTTGCTTCACTGATTTTTCTCTTTTCTCTTTGTTACTGATTTTTTGTTCTTATCTTTATATTTCCTCCCTTCTGTTTGCTTTGGGTTTCTTTTGATCTTCTTTTTCTAGGTTCTTAAAGTGGGAGCTTAGATGTTGGTTTTGAAACTTTCCCTTTTACCTAATGCATGCATTGATTGCTATACATTTCCCCTTTCCAAACTGCTTTAGAAGTATTTTGATATGCTGTATTTTAATCTTCATTCAGTTCCATTCATTTTTTTAAATTTCCCTAGAGACTTCCTCTTTAACCCATGGGTTATTTAGAAGTATGTTGTTTGGTTTCCAGGTGTTTGGAGATTTTCCTTTTATTTTCTGTTATTGATTTCTAATTTGATGCAACTGTGGTCAGAGAACATATTCTGCATTATTTCAATTTTTAAAAATTACTGAGATTTGTTTTATGGTCCAGGATGTGGTCAGTGTTGGTACACATTCTGAGGGCACTTGAAAGGCATGTGTATTCTACTGTTGTTGGGTGGAACACAAATGTCTATTAGATCTTGTTGGTTGATGATGTTGTTGAGTTCTTCTATATTCTATATCTTTGCTGATTTTTCTGTCTAGGTCTATCAAACCCACAGTTACAGTTAGAGACTTCAACACCCAACTGTGGATTTTTCTGTTTCTCCTTTCACTTCTACCAGTTTTTGCTCTACATATTTTATAACACATTTATGTACACATTTATGATTGCTATATCTTCTTGATGATCATCCTTTTTATCACTACATAATATCCCTCTCTGCCTCCAGTAATTTTCTTTGTTCTAAGTCTACTTTATCTGATATTAATATAGCCATTACTGTATACCTTTTTCCATCCTTTCACTTTCAACCTGCCTATATTGCTACATTTGAATTGAGTTTCTTGTAGACAGCATATAGTTGGGGCATGTTTTTAACCTACTCTGCCAATCTCTGTCTTTTAATTGATGTATTTAGACCATTTACATTTAATATAATTATTGATATGTTAGGGCTTAAGTTCTACCATTTAATATTTTTGTTTTCTATTTGGTCGTTCTTATTTTTCCTGCCTCCCTGCGAGTTACTTGAACATTTTTTAGAATTCCATTTTGATTTATCTGTAGCGTTACTGAAAGGTTGCTCTAGATGTTACATTACATACACATAACTTATTTTAGTCTACGGTGTCATCGTTTTACCAGCTGGAGTAAAGTGTAGAAATTGTACCTGCTTTTACATCTCATTACACTTCTCTGTTTATAATTATCTTAAGTATTTACTTACATACATTTAGAACCATACCAGTGTTATAATGTTTGTTTCCAGTGTCAACCATAATTTACAAAACACAAAAGGAAAAGGAAAGTCTATTGTACTACCTAGTTTTTGCTTATCATGTTATTTCTTTTTCTTGATGTTCAAGGTTCCTTCTTTTATTGTTTCTTTTCTGTTTAGGGAACCTCTTAATGCACTCTTTTAGACCATCCACTGGCAACAAATTCTGTTTGTTTTCTTCCATCTGAGAATGTCTTGATATCCTCTCCATTCCTGAAAAACATTTTCATCAGGTGTAGGATTCTGTGCTGGGAGTTCTCCCAGCAACTTCATTCTGGCCTCCGTGGTTACTGATAAGAAATCTGCTGTTATTTGAAAGGTTTTCCCCTAGCAGTAAAGGTATCCTGTTTCTCTGGCTGCTTTTAAACATTTTGTTGCTGTTGTCTTTAGTTTTCAGAGGTCTAATTATGATATGACTTGATGAGGATTTCTTTAGGTTTACCCTGTATGGGATTTGCTCAGCTTCTTGAACCTATAGGTTCATGTCTCTTGCCAAGTATGGGAAGCTTTCAATTACTTTTTGAGTAGTTTTTCAGCCTACCCTCTTCTTCCTCTCCTTCTAAGACTCCAATGACAAGAATGTAATGTCTTTTATATATACTACCAAATGTAAAATAGATAGCTAGTGGGAAGCAGCTGCATAGCACAGGGAGATCAGCTCGGTGCTTTGTGATCACCTAGAGGGGTGGGATACGGAGGGTGGGAGGGAGACACAAGAGGGAGGAGATATGGGGATATATGTATATGTATAGCTGATTCACTTTGTTATAAACCAGAAACTAACACACCATTGTAAAGCAATTATACTCCAATAAAGATGTTAAAAAAAAAGAATGTAATGTCTTTTGTTATAGTCCCACAGGTCTCTGAGATGATTCTCTTTTTCTTTCCAGTCTATTTTCTCTTTATTGTTCAGACTGGGTAATTTCCATTGTTCTATATTCCAGCTCTTTAATTCCTGTCTCTTCCATTCTGCTGCTGAGTCTATCCACTAAGCATTTTACTTTGGTTACTGTATTTTGTCAAGTATTAATACTTCCAAACCAATAGAATAGATGAATATTCTATAGATTCTAAATTCTACAATAATGAAATGTAATTCCATTCTAATGTAATCAGAATATATTTTCTACTAAGCAAACAGAATCATCAATCATCACAGCAGTAACACAGCTATAAGGTCCTCCTTCCTTCCTTATTCACTCTCCCAATTAAGCAGCTAACTTTGGATCTATCACTGACTTCAAATTTTATTAGTGTTAAGAGTATCTTTTTTTAAAATTTAATTTAATTTTTGGCTGCATTGGGTCTTCGTTGCTGTGTGCAGGCTTTCTCTAGTTGTGGCGAGCCGGGGCTACTCTTTTGTTGCGGTGCACAGGCCTCTCATTATGGTGGCTTCTCTTGTTGTGGAGCATGGGCTCTAGGTGCGTGGGTTTCAGTAGTTGTGGCATGCAGGCTCAGTAGTTGTGGCTCGTGGGCTCTACAGCGCAGGCTCAGTAGTTGTGGTGCATGGGCTTAGTTCCTCGTGGCATGTGGGTTCTTCCCGGACCAGGGATCAAATCCGTGTCCCCTGCATTGGCAGGCGGATTCTTAACCACTGTGCCACCAGGGAAGTCCCAAGAGTATCTTTTAAAATAACCTTTCACATTAGAAGATAGTACAGAGATGCCAATTTCTTATACTCAACAGCAACGATTTTCAAACTTTACTGTTTATCAGAATCACCTGAAGACCTTGTTGAACTAAAACAAAGACTACTAGGCCCTCTCAAAGTTTGTGATTCAGTAGGTCTGGGGCGGGGCCCAAGAATCTGCATTTCTAACATGCAAGTCTGAGGATCACACTGAGAAATGTTGTTCAGTGGTTTAAGGAGAGAACAGTGATGCCGACAACATAAAACAGATGATTAAATTTCTTTAATTTAGTTCTATAACTGAGTTTTAAACCCTTTATTAAATGTGGAAATAACTAATTTCTAGCAATTTGTACTTTAAGCACAAATTGGACAGAAGTTCAATTTATTAGTGAGTAAAATTTGGTATCTCTGTAAATTATTTGTTATGGGTTATGTTTGGCAATCATTATTAAAGGGAAAGAATGTTGCAGAAAAGAACCTCTCTCCAACACCAGTCTTTTATTATTATATTTTGAGGCTCCTCTACAGTTTCTCTTCCTCTTCACCAGGCTTACCCTCTCCTATCTCTTCCTGCACACCTTTCTCAACCTGGCTATAAACACCCACTATTAGAAACAAACAAACTCCTTCATATATAAACTAACTTATTCACTCATAGAGCATATATACACATTTTTATACCCACTCATTTTTATTAATACCATACTGAGGTGGAAGAGTGAAATTTTATTTAGTAAGAGAACTGGATTTTGGCAAAGACTGAGTAGTGGGGAGATTCTTACATAAGAGAAATCGCAATGCCAAAGCCGAGAGGATTATAGGGTGAGGTTAGAATTAGAGGCCTAGATGGAATTTATTTTTAGTTTGGAAGGTAACTTGGACTGAAGAGTAATGCAGAATGCTAACGTACGATGTTAATGGGACTTGAGTCAGAAAGAAAGGCAGAGTCCTTTGCTCACATTAGTGAATGAAAGCCAATCTACAGGATGTGACATTCAGCTATTAAGAAAGGAAGAATAACAGCTCACAGCTGCTCTCACGTCCCCGAATATCAAGGCATTGTTTCCAGAGACAGGCTTTCAGCCTGTTCTTGCAGATGGTTATTAAAATCTAATTCAAAAGAGAAAATCAATAACTGTGGTGATGAAGGATTAATTAAATCTCAAATCGATATTATAAATAGAACAGGCAAATCTTTGTTCTATCATATGCAGCTTTCTTTGCAATACAGAATATCGTAATACACTGAGAAAAGTCAAAATATATTTACCAGTGAACCTGTCATTTAGGTTTCATTCAGCCAATACTTGGGACTACTCTGAGCTAAATTGATAAACGGTAATCATTCTCCCTTTCTTTTAATATAGTGTTGCCAATTTTACTTGGTTGCTTAGAAACATTAAGTAAAACACTTAATGCCATGCAAGAAGAATAAGGGTTATGGTGGGGGCTGGCAGTGTATTTTTAAAAATGTGAAGATCATAATATAACGATATATATGGGTGTGAGATTATTAGCCAAATTTTACCAGCTCACTGTTTTCAAGAAGCTAGTGCAGGTTGACTCTGGTTGGAGACGAGTAATATGTAGCTTTCCACAGTGGCACCACCAGGATGAAGACTGACACTGTAAACTGGTCATATGATTAGGAGACTGAAGACAGTTCCTGGTCGGCCAGCACAGGTAGCAAGAGCAGCATCAAAGGTAACAAGAGTCTCTATGTAGGTTAGGTGTCCAACAGGAGGAAACTGGGTCTCTGTTCCTTAACCCCCTACTGCTGGAGAGGAAACACTGATATAAAGGTTTGCTGCTGGTGACACACTGTTGCAAAATGCTATACCCTAAATGTCATCCCAAATAATTTGTAATTAAATAAGTAAGAAGTAATGGAGAAAGCACCAGCCTTGGAAGTAACGCCCTAGGTCCTGTTGCTGGCTAGGTTACTAACTTTCATAACCGTGGACAAGTCAATGAAACTCCTTGGGCCTCAGCTGTGACATTATAAAATGAGACAGATGGCCTAAGTCTGTTGTTCCCAAGGCTCCTAAGAAGAACTTCAAGGGCCACCTCAGGGGAATGGTGCTGTGTCGACGTGTCTACTCAGGGAAGCTCAGCTCTTCTCTGCTTAATATACTGATGGTCTGAGAAAAATTGTTTTTCAAAAAGTATTTTGCTCTGAAAATAAAAGTAACAAAAATATGTTTGAAAACCACTGGTTCAATAATTTCTAACTTCCATCTCTAAAACTTTTAAGAACAAAATGGACAGGACTTATAAACCGACCAAAAAAGGTAAAAATTCTCTATTATACAATATAATATAATGACCTATAATAGAAAAATTGAAGGAGCCTGGAAACTTAACATGAATATGTCATTTAAACACCTGATTTTAGTTACAACCTCCTGCCCTACAACAGGGTAAAGGAAAAAGTTCTGAAATAAGCCTCAGAAGACCTGGCTTCTCTTTCTGGATCTGCATCTTACAATTCACATGATGTGGTACTTTTAAAATATGTCCATAAATTCTTTGATATTCCTCCCATCAAAAGATTGAGTCTAATTCTTTTCCCTTTGAACCTGGGCCAGCTTTAGTGGCTCTCTACGGATGAAAAATGTGGCAGAATGCTGTATGACTAGATTACAGAATAAAGCTGAACTTTCTATCATGTATAAAAACAAGTAGCAAAACTGAATCCTAAATTTACATGGAAGTAGGTGCTAGTAAACTATGAAATGTCAAACAAAACTCAACAAGGATCAAACAAAATCAGTATGTTGGAAAATTAACCCTTTAAATCAAAAAACTCAGGTGTAGAAGATATTTTACAACTCATAATTCTCCATTTTCTCAGTCTATAGATGAGTAAACGAAGGGTCTCGAGGGCTAGGTTTAACGTCTAAGGTCCCAATGACAGCTACTAGTAGTAGTAAACTCAAAGACGCAGTTCTTATTTAGTATCATAATTGACAACCTCCGAGTGCTGGGCAGGCAATAAGCAAGCTACAATCTGAAGGATCCCTCTAGCAGTTCAGTACTCTGTACTGTTTCTGACTACTTCAGTAGTGGCAAGCCGTGGAAACAGGGAGAGACCAGAGTGGATTACTCATAACAGGTGGTGTTTACATCCTTGTCTATAGGATGACTTTTCTGAACATTTGGCAAAAAATAAAATTGAAGGTGGGAGAGAGAAAGGAAGAAAGAAGGGAAAAAAAAACCCACTCTGACTCACAGGACTTTAGCCATCAGAGCCAAATAAAGTGACACATTCATTAGTGTTTGGAGGTGTACTTTTTACTAAGTTCAATGGTATGTGTGTTTGTAAAACTACAATGAAAGCATACATAAAATGTTCTTTTATGGGTCTAGTTATAAAAATATTCAAAAGTCCTTTTTATACAAGGTTATCTCTAATAGAATAGATGCCCTATACTGGACATATCTTAGAGAACTTATTGTAGCCTTGAGATAGGTTACAGGGTGAACTGGCCAGAAACCCAGAAAAAGTACCTCCCATATATTTCCTCATTCAGTAAATTATTTACTGAGTCAAGACTCTGTGTACCATGGACACTGGATCCTGGAGATACACAGAAATTGCAAAGGCACTTACTGTTGGACTCAACAATTCCACTTCTAAGAAATCCTACAGATAAACCTGCACAGGAACAAAATGACATATGTACAGAGCCATTCATTGTGGCATTGTTTACAATAGCAAAAGACAAAAAAACAACTAAGTTATTTTAATAGGATCTTAGTAAGCCCAACACAATGGAATATAACTATAAAAAAAGAGTAAGGAAGCTCTTTATGTACTGACATAGAAAGATATCCAGGGTACATTAAGAAAAAAACCCAATGTGCTGGATAATGTGTAGGTAGTTACTTTATTTTAAGATAAAGTGGAAAATCAGAATGAATATTTATATTTGTTTTCATTTACATAATGAAACACAGGAAAGAATACAGAATACAGCAGGGAAGAGTGTGAAAGTGAGACATCTGAAACATACCTCATTTTATAGTTTTGATTTTTGAAACACAGAAGTGTGCTATCCATTCAAAAAATTAACTTTAATATTAAAAAAATTAGACTAGGCTTTTCCCCTCTCCAAAAAGAAGCTTAAGGAGTTTATAGACTAGTCAAGAGACAGACGAATCAACAAATCAATGCAGCAAGGTACTCTAAGTTCTTGACAGATATATCGCTCCCATAGGCATGGTTAAGAAAAGCTAAGTCCAAGATTACTGACGGACCTACAAAAGGATCTTGGAGATTTAGTCCAAAATCAATTCATTCTCCCAGGAATCCTGGAAATGGGGTCATTTGAGGCCTTGGAGATACTTTTTCTAAGATGGAAATCCTACAGCAGTTATTGTGAGTACTTTTCTCTCCCCAGATGGCAAGTCCTGTGCTGGGTTTCTTCTCACAGTTTGTTTCCCTGTCTGCCTCTAAAGCTGCTTTTGGAGAAACTGTGAAAACTCTGTGGCACTTCACCTGCGAATAGATCACAGCATCCCACCACACACAGATCCAGCACCATCTGAGCTGAAGACCACTCTGTTCTCTTGGCTCTTTCAGAGCAGCAAAGAGCATGGGATGCATTTCTCCAGAGCGTGTAAAAATTGCACAGTTCATTATGTCACCTCAGGGCTCTTCTAGAGTAAACTCATAAAACAGACTGAGCTGGGAGAGGAACAGTGCCCCGGAGCACTGTCAGAGTTAATGTCAACTCTTTCTGAATTACCAAGAGCGCAAAGATATTTTAAAAGGTTTGGAGAGGAATTATTTCCTTTCTTTTAAAGATGGTCTGTGCTGTTTAAAGATGTTTTAAATAATCTGACAGGAGCATAATCACTGTAGAAAGGAAGGTACAAAAGAGTAAGAGAGGATGTAGTGCTTACCACCCCACACCATTACTTACCATTTACATTGTTTTTCTGAAGATGTATCATCTCCAGCAGCTGTTATAGTAGGTAAAACTCCCACACTTGTCTGATCTTTAAAAGGACAGCCAACTCGAGAGGCATACCTAGTCATGTGATCTACAGGGAGGAAAGGCATCCCTCAGCTGTTAGGTAAACCCACGCTGGGCTTTTGCAGCTTCTCTAATACCATTTGAAGATCAGACGGGGAGACAAGCTGTTAGAGAATACCCAGCACAGGTCCCGCTAGAGGGAGGGAAGTTGTAATAAATGCCAAGAATGAGGCATCTTTGAGGAAACAAACTTATTGGCAAGAGAGGCTTCGCAAAAGATCATGGAATTATAAACACGCTTACATTTGGAAGACTTTGTCTAACTTCCCACTCAATAAAAGACTTCTTTTGCAGCAGTCTTGACATATGAACTCCATGCCGAATTCAAGCAGCATCCAGACAGAACAGCTAGGAGAAGTCAGCACTGGGAGTTCCAACATGGTAAAGGAAGTCTGCTAACAGGCCTATTCCTATAGACTGACATATATACAAATACTCCAAGTTTAGGGTCGGGCTGACTGCAGATTCCACAATAATGGAACAGATGAGAGGGAAGCAGAGAAGTGGCGGGAGCCCAAGTAGGTGGACCACATTCTGAATCAATACGTGCACCCAGGGAGGAGACAGGCAGGTGTGGGCAACACGCTGGTGAGCTGGGCTCAGAGATTAAGATAGTAGCAGTGTAGAAAGAATGGAGTATAGTGTCAGTGGGAATCAAAAGCTAAGGAATCTGAACAAACAGCCCAAACGAAGAAGGTTATGCATCCTTTCCTTTTGATTCCCTATCATTCTCCTTAGCAGACAATTCAGTGTTCATAAGGTTTCTAACCCTCTGCTGTAGGCTGAACTGTGTCAGCCAGAAAGATATGTTGAAGTCCTAAACCCCCAGGACCTGTTAATGTGACTTTATTTGGAAATAAGGTCTTTGTAGTTGTAACTGAATTAAGATGAGGTCATACTGGATTGGGATGGGCCCTAATCCAGTGACTGGTGTCCTTACAAGAAGAGAGGAATTTGGGCACAGAAAGACATACAGGAGAGAAGGCCATGTAAAGATAGAGGCAGAGATTGCAGTGAGGCATCTACAAGCCAAGGGACACCAAGAATTGCTGGCAACCAGCAGAAGCTAGGAGAGAGGCATGGAACAGATTCTCCCTCAGAAGCTTCAAAAGGAACCAACCCGGCCAATACCTGCAGTTTAGACTTATAGCCTCCAGAACCAGGAGAGAACAAATTTCTATTGTTTTAAGCCACCAAGTTTGTGGTGCTTTATTGCAGAAGCCCTAGGAAACTAACACATTCTCCAAGTAGATGACTAAATTCATGGCAAGAAAAACTTCCATTTCCTTCTCCTACTCCCTCTCTTCCCTCAAGTCCATAGTCTGAGCAAGAAGTGCCCTTCTTTCCTTGCTGGAGCCAACACCTCAACCCCTGTGCTTGTCTTCATCCTGGATCCTATTCTCTCTGTTCATTTTATTATTTTACATTCCTACTGCAACTTTAACCTCTCCCTGTGCCAGATCTTTTTGCTTGACCACACTACCCTGCAAGATTCCACTGTTCTAGTTTGTGCTTTATAACACACCATTGTAAAGCAATTATACTCCAATAAAGATGTTAAAAAAATATTTTTTGACTTGGCTTAAAAAAAAAAAAATTCCACTGTTCTTTCTTTCTTCCTTCCAGTTCAAGCTACTCTAAAGGCTGTCTACACTGCCCCTAGATTCTTACCAGATTAGTGGTAACACCATTTATCACCTCACAGCTCTTTAAGTCAGAGGTCTTGGTGGGTGTGGCTGGGTTTTCTACTTGGGGGTCTCTCAAGGTGGAACCTGGGCTGGACTCTGGGGAAGAATCCTCCTCCAAGGTCCTCAGGTTGCTGGCGGAATTCACTGTTTGCAGTTGAGGCTGAGGTCCCGTCTCCTTGCTGACTGTCAGCCAGGGCTGCTCTCAGCTTCCAGGGACCCTCACAGGTTGCCACGGGCTGCCCTCAGGCCCTTTGGCAGTATCCCAGCCTACTGTTTCAGGGCTGGCAGCAGGATCCCTTGTGTCGAATCCCCTTAGTGCTTCCAGTGCCTCTGCCTTTGTCTTCTGCAACCAGTGGGAGAAAGCTCTCTGCTTGTAAAGGCCTCATGTTACAAGGTTTTGCCTACCTGGATAATCTCCCTATTTTAAGGTCAACCAATTAGTAGCCTTAATTAGATCTACCCTTAACATTTTACAATTTGAATTCTCCTCATCCCATCCTACTGAAACTGTTCTCAAAGTCACCATAAACACATTAACCAACAAATCCTTGGCTCTGCCGCAGTGCTTACTCATCTTGTCCTCTCTTACCAATGGCGTTATTGACTAAATCCTCTTCTTTAAATTTTCTTTTCCCTTGAAGTTCCAAGTCATAGCACAACCTGGGTCTCTTAGCTCCTTCAGGGCTCATTTCCTTTTCTTTTTACCAACTCTCCTTCTTTTAAACTACCTTTGACTCTCTTTTCCTTTTTCTGTCTCTGCCATTCATTAGCTACATAAATTCATGCAGGGCAAGCACTTACAACTCTCTGTGGCTTAAGTTTCCTTACCCTTGGACTAGGAAAATAATTCCTATCTCAGGCTGCTGTAGGTACTACTGGAGTCTATATCTGTACAGTGCTTGGAATTGTGCCCGACACGCAGTGGGCACTATATGAAGTCGCTGGTGTGGCTGCTGGTGTTACTGCTCTGGTGCGCCCACTTGCACAGCTCCTTCCAGTCCCGAGTTCTCTCTTGTTTCATCCTATGCGATAAATACTTGCTAAGATCCCCTGATGAATAAGGGGACTGTCCTAGGCTCTGCAGGGGTTACAAAGGTATTTATTCCCTCATGAAACATACAGTCTAGGAGATTAAAGTACACAAGTGATACTACACAAGGTTGAGAGACTAAAAGAGGTGAGAAAAAAACCCCTAAATTGTAAGAAGGGAAGAATTACATCTGGTTAGGGAGAATCAGTAAAGGTTTAGTAAAAAGGTAGCTTTGAAGAACAGACAGGATCTGACAGGTAGAGAAGAGGGGACAGAGTGTTCCAGGCAGTGGGAAAAAATTGCAAAAACTCTGTGGTAAAAAGGTGTGAGGCATCCCGGAGAATAGTTGAAATGTAAGTATGTAGGAGAAAGACGGGAGATAAAGTTGAAAAGCTGTCATATTACGAATATCCTTGCGTGTCAAGGTAAAAAATTTTTATTTAATTTTGGAAGCTAGGGAGTATGGAGATGATGTAATTAGAGTTGTGTGATTAATGTGATATGATTAATCAGCCAAGAGAAACAAGTCAATCAGGAGTTTCCTCTGTCTCTCAGAACAAGAGTTCTGTTGTCAGAAAATGTGGGATTGAACTGTGGTTCTGTCACTTAGCAGCATGACTGTGGCCAAGTCACTTACCCTGTCTGAGCCAATTCTCTTATGGGTGTGAGAAGCAGAATTTTAAGATGGCTGGACGATTCTCAGCCTCCTGGTGTTCCATCCTGATCACCTTGCATAACATGACAAAAGGGGTTGTGCAGATCTAATTAAGGCTACTAACTGGTTGACCTTAAAATAGGGAGATTATCCAGGTAGGCAAAACCTTGTAACATGAGGCCTTTACAAGCAGAGAGCTTTCTCCCACTGGTTGCAGAAGACAAAGGCAGAGGCACTGGAAGTACTAAGGGGATTCGACACAAGGGATCCTGCTGCCAGCCCTGAAACAGTAGGCTGGGATACAGCCAAAGGGCCTAGGGGCAGCCCGTGGCAACCTGTGAGGGTCCCTGGAAGCTGAGAGCAGCCCTGGCTGACAATCAGCAAGGAGACGGGACCTCAGTCTCAACTGCATACAGTGAGTTCTGCCAGCAACCTGAGGACCTCAGAGAAGGATTCTTCCCCAGAGTCCAGCCCAGCTTCCACCTTGAGAGACTCCCAAGTAGAAAACCCAGCCACACCCACCAAGACCTCTGACTTAAAGAGCTGTGAGCTAATAAATTGTGTTGCTTTTAAGACATTACGTTTGTGATAATTCATTAAGCAGCAACAGAAAACTATATGGCAATGATTCTAATACCTATTCTATTTTATGTGATTGCTCAAAGAAAATTACATGAAAGGTTTCCCTAAATTGTAAATATTATACAAATAAGGGTTACAGTTAGTATCTAGTTCATGTCTAAAATAGAAATCATCTCTCTCAACTCCTCTCCCCCATCAAATAGGCTCACTTTATTTATTTATGGTATAATGGTATCACAATTATAAGTTTGTTTTGTTGTGGGTTGCAGGACTGTGACATACGAGCACTGGTGCCTCCTTAGAATAAGACTGAGGTAATGAAATATGCTTGTGTGTGTGTATGTAAATAAAAGAAGAAAGACCCCGAATAGCCAAAGCAATCTTGAGGGAAAAAAACGGGCCTGGAGGAATCAGACTCCCTGACTTCAGACTATACTACAAAGCTACAGTAATCAAGACAATATGGTACTGGCACAAAAACAGAAATGTTGATCAATGGAACAGGATAGAAAGCCCAGAGATAAACCTACACACCTATGGCCAACTAATCTATGACAGAGGAGGCAAGGATATACAATGGAGAAAAGACAGTCTCTTCAATAAGTGGTGCTGGAAAACTGGACAGCTACATGTAAAAGAATGAAATTAGGACACTCCCTAACAGCATACACAAAAATAAACTCAAAACGGATTAAAGACCTAAATATAAGGCCAGACACTATAAAACTCTTAGAGGAAAACATAGGCAGAACACTCCATGACATAAATCACAGCAAGGTCATTTTTGACCCACCTCCTAGAGTAATGGAAATAAAAACAAAAATAAACAAATGGGATCTAAAGAAACTTAAAAGCTTTTGCACAGCAAAGGAAACTATAAACAAGACAAAAAGACAACCCTCAGAATGGGAGAAAATATTTGCAAACGAATCAATGGACAAAGTATTAATCTCCAAAATATACAAACAGCTCATGCAGCTCAGTATTAAAAAAACCAACAACCCAGTCAAAAAATGGGCAGAAGACCTAAATAGACATTTCTCCAAAGAAGACTACAGATGGCCAAGAGGCACATGAAAAGATGCTCAACATCACTAATTATTAGAGAGATGCAAATCAAAACTACAATGAGGTATCACCTCACACAGGTTAGAATGGGCATCATCAGAAAATCTATGAGCAACAAATACTGGAGAGGGTGTGGAGAAAAGAGAACCCTCTTGCACTGCTGGTGGGAATGTAAATTGATAGAGCCATTATGGAGAATAGTATGGAGGTTCCTTAAAAACTAAAAATAGAATCACCATATGACCCAGCAATCCCACTACTAGGCATATACCCAGAGAAAACCATAATTCAAAAAGACACATGCATCCCAATGTTCACTGCAGCACTATTTACAATAGCCAGGTCATGGAAGCAACCTAAATGCCCACTGACAGACGAATGGATAAAGAAGATGTGGTACATATATACAATGGAATATTACTCAGCCATTAAAAGAAACAAAATTGGGTCATTTGTAGAGACGTGGATGGACCAAGAGACTGTCATACAGAGTGAAGTAAGTCCGAAAGAGAAAAACAAATATCGTACATTAACGCATATATGTGGAATCTAGAAAAATGGTACAGATGAACTGGTTTGCAAGGCAGAAATAGAGACACAGATGTAGAGAACAAATGTATGGACACCAAGGGGGGAAAGTGGGGCAGGGGTGGGGGTGGGGATAGGGGTGGGATGAATTGGGAGATTGGGGTTGACATATATACACTAATATGTATAAAACAGATAACTAATAAGAACCTGCTGTATAAAAAAATAAAATTTAAAAAAAATAAAAATAAATAAAAGAAGAAAGAAATCATCAAAGGCAAAGGTTGATAAATGAGACAATATAAATACTAACTTGCAAGAGTGTAGAATAGGTCTAGCAATCCTTTGGAGTGTCAACAGAAAATATGTGCAAGAATAATTTATGCCATGTGCAGCTTATGGACACAGCAATTTACCAGGAACAAGGTCCTTAAACATTCTGAGGTTTGTTGTTTTTTGTCCAGGTGTGAGGGATATCTAAACCTTTGCAGATTTGTTTTGTTTCATTACAGGGCAAGGGGCACTTAAAATTATGCAAGTAGTATATGTTCCCTGTGATAAAACAATATAGAGTTGTATAAAGAAATCGAGCATATTAATAATATCCACCCAATCCTACTTTCCTGAGGAAACCATTAACAGGCTGGTGGGCATCCTTCCATACTTCTTTATTCTGCTCAAAGAAGTATAAAAGGTTTCCCCACACTTAAAAAAATTGGAGTCATATTCTACCTATTACTGTGTAACTTGCATTTTTCATTTTACAATGTATTATAAGTATTTCTCCTAGAAAATTTATATACCTGTCATCTCTTAATAAAAGCATGGTACTTACAATATGGATTACCATAATTTAGTCAACCAGTTCATTTAGATTGCTTCAAATACCACTATTATAAACAATGTACATTCTTTCCATAGGTCTTTCAACATACGTTATTTCCTTAGAATAAATTCCTAGAAATGTAACACTGGATCAGCGAGTATATGAACATTTAAAAAATTGAATGTATGTCAAATAATTTGCTCTCCAGAAAAGTTGTATCAATTTCCAAGCCCTCTACTCATAAAAGTGCCCATTTTCACACTCCCTAGACAACCCCAGATACACATGTCTTCATTCTCCGCCACTGAGTAGGGAAATGTTAACTACTTGTTTAATCTGTACTTCCTTTAATACTAGTGAGACTGAGCATCCTTTCACGTGTATTAATTATTCATATTTCCTTTTTTGATGGGTCTGTTCATACACTTTGTCTTTTTTCCTAATGAAATGTTCATTTTACTGATTTATTAATGATCTCTATGATTCAAGGATTTGTTTTCACTGACTATGACATCTTACTTTAACTTTATGACCTTCTAAAATTCCTATAGAACTTTTAAATTTTCTTATGTCTTCAAACTTTGCAATTTTTTTGTTTTATGGCTGTTCACATTGCTATCATTCCAAGAATTTTATTATAAAAACAATTTCCTGTGTTTTCTTCTAGTACTTTTGTAGTTTTTAAAAATCTAAAGTTACCATTTTCAAAAAGTTGGCTAGTTGGCCTAATTCCATCTTTTGAATAATTTAATATCATTTATATACACTATGTTTTCCTGATCCATCTCCATGTATTTGGCTACCTTGGTGGTAGTCCTACCATTGGTACAGCTTTATAATATATAGTAATACGAAGGAATGGGTTCCCTCATTACTTTTCCTTGCATTCTCTCATTTATTCTTATAAATCAAATAGAGCATCATTTTCTTAAGTTTCCCCCCAAAAAACTGTTGAAAAATTCATTAAATGTTAGAGAGTAAATCGGGTGTATCTGAGATCTCTATGATATTTAAGTTTTTCCATTCAAACCACCTTTTAGTCTTTTGATAAAGTTTCATAGTTTTTCTTCGTATAGGTTTTGCTCACTTTCTCCTTGGTTTATTTCTAACTATTTCATATATTTTCCATCAACTCTTCTGATTGATTACTGCTCAAATAAAGGAAATCTACTGAATTTTTGTATGTTTATATTGTGTCAGGCTCCCTAACCAAACTTTCTTATTCATGAGCTTTGTATGTGATTCTCTTACTCTAGGTAACAATTACCTAAAAATAATGATTTTGCTCCTTTCTGTAAATATTTATAGCTTATTTTTTATTGTATTAACTAACTAGACCTAGTAGAACAACACTGAATAATTAAAATCTACTTTTTAATAGTTCAATAATATACTTGCGCCAAGATACACATACTACATATACTTTTAATAATTGTAACTACATTAATTTTTAAAATTAAAAATTTTTTACCATTCTTGATGTTAGGGAAAACAAGATGTGTAGGTGAACTTCTGCTTTCAGCGGCTTCTTTCTTCTGGTTAACAGTTGAAATAAAACTGCTGGAAGTAGAAATCTGGCCTTTGGATCCCCTGTCCAAACCCTAAAAACAGAAAAGTTAACATTGCAGCATAATTCCTAGTCACTGTATTTAAATTATTTTACTGCAAAAATCATAAACATTTAAAACAGAGATTTTAATCTGATGATAGATGCACAATAGCTAGATAGATAAAACCTGTATATATTATTGACTTACCTTTTCCAGGACCAAATTGTTTTAAGTATAAAAGGAAAACAGTCATGCCATCTAACTGCTTACAGGTTGATAAAGTTTGGAAATGGGGATAATAACAGTACCTTCCTCACAGGGTTACTGTGAGGTTTAACTGAGATAATGCATGTAAAACAATGAGCAGAGTTCCTTGCCCACAGTACACGTTTCATTCATGTTATCTGCTATTTTAACTTGGTATTTAGGTAACACTGTTTTTGTGACCTCCACAAATATTTTTTCAGTAGTTAACATGCATATGATACTTCGCAGGTTGATTGATTAAAGGTTTTCTAGTCTTGATGCAACTTCAAAAGCTCAGGTCAAAAGATAAATCTTTTAGAGTTCATTTATTTCTCTAAACACGAGATTGGACTTTGGGTGTAAGGGGACTTAAGAAAAATATGGCTAGGCATTCTTTGCTTTCAGAGTAGAGAGTTTTTCATTTCCTCCTTCCTCATTTACCAGACTGATTTCCACTTAGCTTTTTAGAATCAACTCAGATGCCATGTTGCAAAAACATTTACACTCACCAAATATTCACTTTCCCACATCGCCCACTCTCTTACAGCTAAATGGAGCCATCTGATTAATTCTAACAGGCCAGAAGCAGAAGTGATGTCTGCCATTTTGGGACCAGAAAGTACTGATGCATTTAAGGCTGGTGGGACAATCTCCAGTTCCTCTCTCTTTTCTTCCACTGTAATAATCCCAGAGGCTACAAGCTGAGACGCTACAGCATTCGTTGGCTTGGGTCCCCGAATCACTATGTGAGGCAGAGCCACTGCTGACCAACATTAGATTATACCACCAGCAATAAATGCACCTTTACAATTTTCAAACACTGAAACTTGGGACTACCTTGTAAATGCAGCCTAAACCATTCTATCATAACTCCTCTGCAAAGCTTTTTCTGGTGGTCACCATTTCCACAAAAATCAATCACTCTTATTTATACTTGTGATTTACTTAAATTATTCCACTGAAATTATAATTGGTGTCATACTGGTCCTTCATGCTGGACTAGAAATTCCTTATTCATCACAGAGCTTGACGTCCAGGGAATCCTGTGCATAGATCCTACACTTCAGAGTAAATTTATTGTTTTTTCTTTTTAAGAGATTAGTATAGAAAAATAACCCATAAAAATTCAGATGCTATACACATAGAATTTAAAAGCTTCTGGATTTGAGATTTCTAGAAATTAGTTATTTAACTCCTTTATTTCATAGATGAGGAAAATGGAATTGAGACTCACCTAAAGTCATTCAGCTAACAAAGCAACAGAGATGTGAGGGGCACTAAATGAGAACTTGAGGAATGCTTCCATAAGAAAAGTACATATGCGATTTTGTGTGTGTGACATCTTTGGCTGCTCAAAGAATTTGGGTTTGTTTGTTTGTTCGTTTGTTTGTTTGTTTGCTTTGTTTGTTTTTGCTTGCTTTTTGGCTAGATTTAGGCTCAGTGAAGTCTGAATCAATATTTCTGTGTTAGGATTAGGCTACATGATCCAGCCTAAAAAAAGTTAAACATATTGTCCAACTGAAATAAAGTCATCTTCTAACAGATGTAGGATATGAATCTGAAGTTTCAGAATCACAGACAACGTCATCTAGGGTCTTGTACAGAACATATGACACGCTGAGTGTTTCACAAATGGTTACTCCTATGATAATAACACACTAAAACAAGTCATGTATTGAGTACTAGGTATATGTCTACTATTGTATTAGGTGCTTTAATACAACATTCCTATGAGTTGCATATTTACACTTCATTTTACAGATGAGGAAACTGAAGTTTCCATGCCAAAGTTCACAGAGCTGGGAAGTAGGAATTCAAACTCTAGTCTGAATAACCTTAATGTCTGTATTCTTAAACCACTATAGCTCAGAGTTTCTCACTACAGTAGCTATCACTTATTAAGGATTTATCATGTGATAGGAAGTATGTTACATATATCAGCCTGTTTTCACAACTCTTGTGGTTGATGTTATCTTCTCTACTTTTATAGATATATGCTGAATGAAATATAATAGCTTCAGGAGCAACTCACCTAACCAGAGGAAATTAACATAAGCAGAAAAACTAACTGTACTTCAGGAAAATCTTTGATATTCTAGCAATCTGGGAAAGACTCAATATTTTATTTTATTTTTCTCCCCCTTCCTCTACTCCTTCTTAATAAAAGGAGATCCCAAAGAACATTGCTTGGTTCACTTGTGGAATCTTCAAATAATTAAAAAAAAACAACCCACAAGTAACTGATTCAATCAATAAAGCCATTTAACAACTATCAGTTCTAATCTCTAACAGATTTATAATGTAGATTCCCAAGGAGGACAGAGAAAATTGGAGAAAGAGATTAATAAAATAGTGATATGCAATACTTTTCTATAAAAGTCTTTGTAAATTACATAATTTGCATAATCTTGGTAAATTAAAACAATATGCTCAAGTTCACAGACCTAGCTAATTAGAAAAATAAAATTAAAATAGCCTATACATTTGAAAAAGTATATCATTCCTTGTTATAACTGCCCCCTGCAGTGGAAGCCGTGGAGTCCTAACCAATGCATGCCAGGGAAGTCCCTAAACCAATCTTTGATAAAAGAATAATTGCTGGCTCTGTTCCATCCTGAAACACTTTGTAAAGTCATAATATCTCACTATATTAGAGTATCTGAAGTAAAATTTTTTTAACTGTTTACAAAATTCATTATTTTGTAATGTTTACAAAATTCATTATTCACAACATATTTTAAACTACTAGCTTTGCAACCAGCTGGAAATGCTAGCATTTTAAATCATATCAAGTAAAAATTAATGTTGCATTCTAGCTATTAGATAAGTGAGACTGGCAGAAGTTTTATTTACTATGGAGACAACACACACAAATGCACAGGTAGATGGATTCTCCATAGAGCTCTTTGGTTTAGTTGGCTGTGCAAAGTTGTCATAGGGGATCCAGTCACCAGGATTAAAATTATGTTCAGTATCTTCTATTTGAGAAGAGATGTACATAATGTTATTTCAGAAAATGTTCCATACAATAAATGACTGGGTATTCTAAAATGTCCAACAACACTTGGCTAGTTGGAAAATTCACTTAGGTAGAATATCTGTCATCAGTAATACCAAATAAAAAGCATTAATGGTAATAATACAAAGGAAATTCTACATACACTAGCATAGTTGTTCTCAAACTTTCTAGTTTCAGGACCTCTCTGCATTCTTAAAAATTATTGTATGTATGTACAATTCCTTTTAAAATAGAATAAACCCATTTATGGACAATTAACTATTTTCCCAAACAAAAATCAGTGAGAAGAGTGGCATGGTTTACATTTTGCAAATCTATTTTTATATCTGTTTCTGCATTCAATTTGTTGCAATATCATGTGTCACACAGAAAACTACACCGTACACTCGAGAGAATGAGAGAGAACAAGGCAACACAAATAACATCCCAGTATCGTTACAAAGGTAGTTTTGACCTCATGGACATCTAAAAGGATGTTGAGGACCACATGTTGAGGACTGCTGCAGTAGGAATAAACAGTAATTAGAACGAAGAATGAATCTAAGAAATCTTGGGAGAACAAGAAGACAACATTTAAATCTGCACTAATATAACCATTTGCTACTGAGCACTTGAAATGTGCTAGTAAGTGTAAAATACACAGTGTCCAAAGGCTTAGTATGAAGAAGAGATAAAATATCTCATTAAGCGTCTATATTGATTAAATGTTGAAATGGTAAATTTCTTGATATACTGTATTAAATAAAATACATTATTAAAATTTATTTTACATCTTTATTTTTATTCTTTTTAATGTGGCTATTAGAAAACTTTAAATTATGTATGTGGTTCACATTCTATTTCTATTGGACAGAGCTGATATAGATGAAAGAATACTTTCTTAAACTAGATCCAATCCAACATACAATCTTAGGAATTAGGACAGAATTATTATTATAATTTCATCATTTCCCTGTATCATTCTGGAAGAAAAGATTTGCTGGACAGGTAGCAAATTTAAATATGGTATAAAATATAGACGAAGAATCAAAGATATCTGAAGTAATAAAAACTGAGTTTCTTGCTTTGGTCATTTCAGATATGTATATAGGGACAATGGCAATCTGTACACTTTGGTCACACCTCAATGGAATTTATTTTTCAAACCCAAAGGTGAATAGTTCAGCAATACATTAAGTGCTCTTAATATAAAGCAGGGATCCTTCAGTCTCAATGAGTCCAGGGAATACCTATGGTGCATAGAAAAACTACTTTACAAAAGACTTGAGTGGCTTCCTGAGATACTGAGCAAATGTTACTATGTCAAAAGATTGGTGAACAAATGTACATTTATATGTTTTAAGTTAAAATAAAAAGCACTGAATATACTTTGCTTTACCAACTTTTAAAATAAACTGACCTAAACTACCAGTTAGGGCCATACCAGATGAGAGGCCTTAACTGTATTTAGAGTCTACAAAGGAGACTATTTTAGGCCCTGTTCCTGGGTAAAGGTATTTTGTTTTTCTTTTTTGTATGTTTTTTCACAGTTCCTTATTAGGATACTAGGTTATAAAATCAGTGCTCTATAAACTTCTACTAAGATGTGAAAAGTTGGCTACTTTCAAGGTGTGAAGAATCTCCCTCCCCAACTAAATAGCACCGGCCCAAGTGAAATTGCTTTCTTTAAGTGATATAAACCACATCTTTCAAAGGAGACTAGGAAGGATGTGGATTCTGAAACAAAACTTTAACACTCAAAAAAAAAAATCACAATGCGATTGACCTTATAGATCACTGAAAACTAACTCTACTTAATACAAAGGAAATGTTAGTCCTGATGCTCAGAAATTTCAGTGTTTGCTTATCAGAAAGGCAAACTCGCTTGGGTGATTTTATTCACTTATTTCACAAGATGGGAAAAAAAGAAATTGCATCAACAGATTACCCTTATAGGATAAAATACTACTTTTAAAATGTGTGATTTGAGGTAGTCACAATTCTCAACCAATTTACTGTTCTTTAATAAAAATGTCTGGATCAAAACCAAGTTAATTTGAAACACAGCTTTCTTTAATGACTACGTTCAAACTTCACAATGACTTTTCAATTAAGGTGAATTAGTAAAATTTTAATAGTTTCTATTTTTAAAAGGCACAGACATTTATTATAATTATTCCCTGCAAAATGTTTTTTGACTGCTTACTAAACTGTCAACAAGTTATAAATATCAACTTAAGAACAACTAGTTATTCATATAAGGCTTAGCAGTCTAACATTTTTATAGTGCAAGAAGGGATCCTTATCACAGGAGAAAAAGTAGAAAAATCCAAACTTTCCAGAGCTTTCTCAGCTCCACCTCCTTCTTCATTCATCTTCTGTTGATCTTTCGCTACTCTCTCTTCCTCAATTCAAGTAAATATAAGCAAGTTAATTTCCGTACACTATGCCAGACTAAGCTGCTACACTGGAACAGTGAGCAGTACCCCTTTCTGAAGCCATTACTTTTCCCTTTCAGAAAAATTCATATGTACCATACCCCAGCCCTGAAGAGTTCAGAGAGCGCATGACATCCCTTAATTCAGAGAGGGCCCGTGTGTGTGTGT